>NC_141895.1:4330681-4633712 GCF_030686135.1 Camelina sativa | reverse complement strand
CATCATTTTCTGTAGAAGAAGATAAAAGATCTGAAACTTGTGTAAGAGTTTAAGAGAGAGAGAGTAAAATTTTATGTCAAACAACAATAGTTTGGAATTCCATAAAGTAACTTAGGATGCTAATATGATATAATGGGAAAAACTCTTTATATACTCAAAAATCATTAGACTCCCAAGTAGTATCTAATTATTGAATCATTAAAATGCTTCTTAGTAGATATAGTTTCTACATTTAGCAACACTTCAGCTAACACACATCATTGATCCGTGGAAGAGAAAAACACGGCATAATGTACTAAAAAATGTAACCGTTAGAAACTGTTGAAAAAAAATGTTTGGTACCACTTTACTTATAAAAGCAAAACTTGGGGGAATCCAATTTCTTAACCATTTTTTTTTCTTTACTTAAACGTCGTGTAGATCAGTAGATCTATTTTAATTACAGTAATAATATGTAAACAATCTTTTGTATAAAAAGAGGTCAACAAAATTTCCAAAGTATAATGATGCTAATTTTGATTTAGTTATTATAATATTGTCAGAAAATAGAAAAATCTAATTGCAAAAAATAATAATAATAAGTTCGGACCAGAGTCTTACTTAAGGTCTTCGAGTAGGGACCCACCGTTCTGAGTCTGTGACAGACACAGACGCCGGTTTCGTTCTTTCTCTCTTTGCTTTTTTCCCAAAAAATAAAAAGTAAAGTTGTCTTTTTTTAATTTTTAAATAATTTTGTTCACTTGAGGGTAAAAAAAAATCATAAGGATGCTTTCAGTTTTTTTTTTTTTTGTTTTGTTTTCTTTTGGTTGAGTGATTGCTGAAACGACGAACTTGTTTCCATAGAGAGAGAAAGAGAGAGAAAGAGAGAGAGTGTCTGTGTGCAAGAAAAGTCTTCTCTTTCACACCTTTCGTTTTCTCGAACCTCTCCTTTTTAAAGATGGTGGAGGAATCTTGGGTTTGACAACTCATTTAACTTGAGACCTCCCCCCTCTCCTCTCTTTTTAACCTTTCTTTAGCATCCAACGGAAGGGAACCTCTCTTCATTCTCTCTCAATTCCTCTTCTTCTATATAAACCTTGACTGATCTTCTTATGTGGGAATTCTAAGATGGGATTTGAGTAAAAGCTTCACTTCTTTTTACATTTCTCTGAGTGAAAGTTTTGTTCTTTTTTCTTTGGGGGGAGGGGGAAATTAGGGTTCTTGGAGGGGAAGTGAGGTTATTAAAGACATGGAGGAGATAGAAGGAACGAACAGAGCAGCTGTAGAGAGTTGTCATAGAGTTCTTAATCTTTTGAATAAACCACAGCAGCAGCAACAGCAACAGCAGCAAGATCATGTTGGGTTTGAGAGGAATTTGGTGTCTGAAACTAGAGAAGCTGTGTTTAGGTTCAAGAGAGTGTCGACTTTGTTGAGCACTAGTGTTGTTGGTCATGCTAGGTTTAGAAGAGCTAAGAAACTTGAGACCCATGTGTCTCAAACCTTCCTCCTTGATCCTTCTTCTCACCAAAGAACAGAACTTGCATCTTCTTCATCTCAGAAACCACCTGTTCTCCGGTCTGGTTTCCAGGAATTGAGCTTGAGACCTTCAGATTCACTCACTTTAGGGACCAAGTCTTTCACTTTGAACCCAAATGCTAAAGCTCCTCTCCTTCAGCTTAACCAGCAGCCAATTCCTTCTTCGAATTTTTCCAATCTGTTTCCTGAAAAACAACAACAACAGCAGCAGCAGCTACAGCAACAACAGCAGCAGCTGCAGCAGCAACAGCAGTTTCATGAACGGTTAAAAGCTCACCATCTTCATCAGCAGCAACAGCTACAGAAACATCAAGCTGAGCTTTTGCTTAGGAAATGCAATGGTGGGATAAGTTTGAGTTTCGATAACTCGAGTTGTACTCCAACCATGTCATCCACCAGGTCCTTTGTCTCTTCACTTAGCATAGATGGTAGTGTGGCTAATCTAGAAGGAAAGAACTCTTTCCACTTGGTAGGGGTACCGAGTTCAACTGATCAGAACTCACAACACTCTAAGAGAAAATGCCCCTTGAAAGGAGATGAACATGGAGGCTTAAAATGTGGGAACTCTAGCCGTTGCCACTGCTCTAAGAAGAGGTCAGTTACATATATATCTTTTTCTTTTTTTTCATCTCACAGCATCTCTTTAACTTAGATGGTGCAATTGATAGGAAACATCGGGTTAGGAGATCGATCAGAGTGCCTGCTATAAGTAACAAGGTTGCAGATATTCCTCCTGATGATTACTCATGGCGCAAATATGGTCAGAAACCAATCAAGGGCTCTCCTTATCCAAGGTATGTACACTTCTTGGTTGAGGAACTCATGGTTGAGAAAAGAAAAAAAACAATGATTGATATGAAATGCAAAAAGGACTCATGGTTTTAGGCTTTTGAGTAGTGACTAGCCGACACAAGTATGAGAGTCTTTTTAAGAAGTTTTGGGTTGAATTTTATGTGTGCAGGGGATATTACAAATGCAGTAGCATGAGAGGTTGTCCAGCGAGGAAGCACGTTGAGAGATGTTTGGAAGATCCGGCAATGCTTATTGTTACTTATGAAGCAGAGCATAACCATCCGAAATTGCCATCTCAAGCTATAACAACTTAAGACTCTATTATATCTATCTTTGTGGTCCAGCAAAAACCTTCTCATGTATGTTCTCTTTTAGTATTGCTCCAATGTTGTGATATATGGTCGGGGCAAGTGTTTTTGTTGGGGTGGGATTTGATTGTGAGAGTTTGCTGCAATTGTTGGGTTTGATGAATTAAAAAAGGGGGTAAATGTAGGATTTGTCAAGACTCTTTCTCTTTCTAAGTTTATTGGCTCTTAAGGATTCAAAGTTGTTCTTATTGCTCTTATCGCAAATTCACTTTTTATTATGTGGTTGGTGCTATTAGTAGAAGTTGGAGATTGGTGGTGCTAAGTAACTGAATTATTTTAGGAAGATTACTTAAATCTAAGATATCATTTTGGATACTGTTTAAAGCTTGTCAGTTGAGAAGTACAAGAATCATATATATTGCATCCATGTGTGGAGACATAATGAATAATTCAAGATAAAATTGAGCCTCCATTTAAGGAATAGACTACAAAGTACAAAAATTAGATTGAACCCAAAAGGTATCAAACTATTGTTTGACTTTAATGATTTTACTTTATTTCTATTCCCTTAATCATAATTAAAGCATAATGAATAATATTTATCTCTATTCCCTTTACTTAACAAACCAATAGAATCAATATGACCTTAATAATTCAAAGTCATTACTAATCCTTCTAAGTCATTGGAAATAACTATAAATCGAAAACCAATAATTGAAAGGGAGAGATGAATTAATACTCCAAGGTTCAAATCCTTTTAAAATAGAACATTATTTTGCATCACTTTGAAAATCGTTAGTATCTATAATATATATTTCTTTTGCTCTAAATGACATATTATTTACTCTGGTCATGTCATTTTAACCGTTAAATATTGGTAAACACACTCATATGTACACATCATGTGCATAACCACATATTATTAAACTATATACAATACATATACACCGACATACTACCATTTTGTTTAAAGTGTTGTATATTATCAAATAAATGTTAAAAAGGTAATTTAATTTCAAAAGTGATGATATAAATCAACAAGATTAACCATTGACATGCTTATTCAGACAAGCCATATATCTTTTTGATCTGATTTTTTTTGTATTCAGTATAGTGAGTTGCTGAAGGTCATGATGTATCAATGTATCTTATTGCATCTAATTCTTTAACTCATTTTGATTAATATAAATATCCATATGAAAACAAAAATGATTCAAATCAATAAATTAAAGTAGTTAATAAGAATGAGAAAATCTAGCACATTTAGTCGCATATTCTTGTAAATTCAACCATAATTATTTCAAAATTATTGTCCATAAATACAAAATTATAATTCAACCATAATTTTCGGAAATTTGTAGTTGCATATAAAATGTGCTGTTAAAAATAAACACAAAGGTCAATTTTAGTATTTTCTAATTAGAAAAAAACACAAAAAGTTTAGTGATTTGACATATATGCACACCAACTGTATTGTCTTTTTTTTTTTTTTTGGTCAACACTATTGTCTTTTATTATAAAGAAAATTTTTAAATTTAAACCACTTGTAAAATGATGGAAATGATTAATTTGATTAAACAAAAGAGTTGAGACAAATGAAAAATAATGATTGTAATCCAATATTTACTAAAAACTATATGAAGTTTATTTCAGAAATTTTTTAAAAATGTTTGTCTCCATACCATCTTTTTAAGAAATCTTATCCAAAATGTTTCTAAAAATTTGAATTATACTCATATAAGTGTGTAATATTATAGAAGCATACACAAACTACCTTTAAATGTTTTTTTTATCCTAAAAATACTGTATAAATATTTGTTTTAAACCTTATAAAACTCTTGTAAAACATTTAAAATATCTTGTAATACCTTATAAAATCTTACTAAACTTTTTAAACACTTGGATAAAGTATCCTTTTTTTTTTTTGAACAACCGGATAAAGTATCCAAGTAGTAACATGAGAAAAATACCTTCTAAACCTTATAAAATTTTATAATTAAGTTTTTTGATTTAGTAAGGGATAATTTTTTAAAAAAGACAGCTAATAAAAGATGTATTTTTAAAATGGATCACGCTAAAAAAAGAATATTTCTCAAAATTTCTCTTTATTTTTATTTTTTGATTTAGAATGTATGTATCTGATTTTGTGTTGTTTATAATAATTTTTTGAAATTTTTGGATTTCTAATGTTCGTATAAAAATCAAAAATTAAAAGTTGAATTTCAACTTTAGAGTATAATGGGGCCTTATAATATTTTTTTTTGGCTCTTTCAAGAGATTTTGTGTTGTTTATAATATTTTGTTTTTGATATTTTTAGGTTTCTATCTGTTCATAGAAATATCAAAAATTAATAGTTTAATTCCAGCTGTAGAGTATAATGGGGCCTTATACGGATATTTTTCTGGCCCATTAATCTTTACAAGTGACGTTGAATCTAAAATCCACCAACTCTTTTTTTCTCCTGACACAAAAAAAAAAAAATAAAACATAAATATCTCATCATGTGTCTTCTTCTTCTTCGTTTACGGGTCTTTGTGTTTGACTCTTTCTTTCCTTAAAGGATTAGATCCTACTCACGATCACGTGTCACGACAGTGAGTGTTCATAAGACATAAGGTAAGCTCCGAAAATTTTATCCACACATCTTAAAATATCTGATTTTTGATCAAATTTACCATTTTTGTTTCCTTTTTTGTAGCTTCTGATTTATCTCTTTGTCTGTATTCGAGTCGGATGTAATCTGCATCTGATCTTTTTTTCATGGTGGGGTAACGAGCCAGTTGGATTCAGATTTTTTTGCCAAGTTGATTGCTTTCTAGTAGATTCCGTGTTTTGTCTTTGAAAATAACGTTCCTTTTTAAAAACCCAATTGTTAATCATCTTCTTAAAAACGCAATTCTCTGGGTTCTCACAAGTGAGTTTGGTTTATGTCATCTATGTGTTTGTGGAAATGTCTCAATGAGTGAAATTTTTGTTTTTTTTTGGTTCTTTGTGTTTATATATAGAGGTTTGATGGCTTGTGGGTTTGTAAATGTTATTATAGGTAAAGGCAAGATGGTTGCGGTGAAAGAGAACAAGTTTCTGACGGTGGCACCTTTCGAGTGTGCGTGGAGTGATGATCTTAAGTTCCGGGAAGCGGGAAGAGGCTGCGTTGCGTTTGATGCGTTTGCTCACAATGATGTCACGGTGGTGTTCAGAGAGAATGTGGGGACTCAACATTACCATTATAAGAAAGATAATAGTCCTCATTACATTGTGATCATTGGTAGCAATAGGAACCGTAGGTTGAAGATTCAGGTAGATGGGAAGTCTGTGGTAGATGAGGAAGCTTCTGATCTCTGTCGTTGTTCTTTGGAGTTTGAGAGTTACTGGATTAGTATCTATGATGGGTTGATTAGCATTGGTAAAGGTCGGTATCCGTTTCAGAACCTGGTGTTTAAGTGGCAGGACTCTAAGCCTAATTTAAATGTCCAGTATGTTGGTTTGAGCAGCTGGGATAAACATGTTGGATATAGAAACGTGAGTGTGTTTCCCGTGACACACAATCATATCTTGCTGTGGAAGCAAGTGGATTGCCGTGAAGTTAAAGGAGATGAGTCTGGTGACGAGATGTTTGTGGAGGAAAGGACTGTTTATGATTATGAACAATGGGGTCTTGGGAATTTTTTGGAGAGTTGGGAATTATCTGACACTATCTTTCTTGTTGGTGAAGAGGAAATGAATGTCCCTGCTCACAAAGTTATTTTACAAGCGTCTGGTAATTTTCCTTTGAGATCATCAGTTGGGGATGTCATTCTACTTCGTGGAGTATCTTACCCGATTCTTCATGCACTTCTTCAATATATCTATACGGGACGAACTCAGGTATAATTTCTCAAATTGTCCCTTTTGCTGGGTGAAATGCTTTGTTAGGACCTTCTTTTTCTACTAAAACATGGAGATTCTTTATCTTCGTTATGGTTTCTTTGAACCTTTTCTTTTTGCTGTAGATTTTGGAATCAGAACTTGCTCCATTGCGGGATTTAAGTTCTAAGTTTGATGTGATGCCATTGGTGAGACAGTGTGAAGAAAGTATAGACCATATAAAATTGAGCAAAGAAGCATTTGACCCCTGCAGAAAAGTCAAACTCTCATGTTCTGTTTCTCACCCATTATCTGGTTTCATGTTCCCAAGTGCTTTCCCTGTTGATGTGGGGAAGCTGGTAAAGTTATACTCAACCGGCGAGTATAGTGACATAAAAATCTATCTCAGTGACTATAGTCTCACTTTCCAATCTCACAAAGTCATTCTAAGTCTTTGGAGTGTCGCATTTGCAAAGGTGAGAATATCTTTTAGGGTAAGTAGCAATTCTGATGTACAGGCATATATTGATTCTCAGTTTTTGTTTATTCTCAATGAACATCCAGATGTTTACAAATGGGATGAGTGAAAGCCATTCATCAACGATTCACTTAACCGATGTATCACCAGAAGCATTCAAGGCTATGCTAAATTTCATGTACAGTGGAGAGTTGACCATGGAAGACACGGTGAATTTTGGCACGGAGTTGATCCATCTTCTCTTTCTAGCTGACCGGTTTGGAGTTGTTCCACTTCATCAAGAATGCTGCAAAATGCTCTTGGAGTGTCTCTCAGAGGTAATTTTATTTACACAATCCTTGAGAGTAAATGATACGTCTCTCTGTTATTATCATGTTTCTCTTCTTTTCCAGCGCATCTGTTACAATATTGATAATCTATGATAGAGAGCTTAATGAACCATGAAGTGGGTTGCGGTTTCAAGCCTTCTGAAACTAAAAGAGAAAAGAAATGAAGCGAATGCTTTGACCACATACATAGTAAAAAAATATTAATATTGTTCCATGTATATATTACATGCAGGGATGGCGTTCTCGTATTGGAAGGTCATACAACAAGAATAATTCTTTTATGCGAGTTTATTGGGCGCAGAAGCAGACAAATTTGGAACATTGTTGGGACTTTTCTCAAGCTAACCTCTGACTTTTGTTGCAGGATTCTGTATGCTCAGTTCTCCAAGTGGTTTCGTCTATCTCGTCATGTAAACTCATTGAGGAGATGTGCAAGAGGAAGTTCTCCCTGCATTTCGACTATTGTACCACTGCAAGTTTAGACTTTGTCTTGTTAGATCAGACCGCCTTCAGTGATATTCTTGAGGTGTGTTTCTCTTTCACCAACCTAATTTTTCTTAGAAGAACCTCTGAACCCACTTGGAGAATTGACCCAAAAGTACTGCTACATTTAGTGCTTGGGGACAAAAAAGTGTTACTCATGCGCTGATCATTGTTTATTATCGTGGAAATAAATATGTACTATGGAATTGTAATGGTCATCACCAAGAGTGATGAATGACGTCTCCTTTCGTTGTGGCATGTAATAAACATTTCAGCCCATTTTAAATTCTGGAATTGCAGTCTGCAGATTTGACAGTGACATCTGAGGAAAAGATTCTTGATGCTGTTCTTATGTGGTGCATGAAAGCTGAGGAGTCGCACAGTTGGGAAGTAATAGATGAGATGATGAACTATTGTGAACCCAAAATTTTGTTCAAAGAAAGGCTTCAGTCACTTGATAACCTGTTGCCTCATGCACGCTTCTCTTTGTTGCCATATGAGCTGCTTAAAAGGGTAAGTGGATGCTGAACCTGAATACGCTGAAATAACTTTATAGTTTTCTGTTAATATGATTGTACTGATGCCATCTATGCTTAATGATCGCACAGTTAGAAGACAGCAACCTAAGCAAACAAATCCCGATATTTAATCGTCTTGTAAGTTTTTAACATCCATCTTTATCTTTTTTCGCGTAGTACTTAATTTGTTATTTCAAAACTGATTTTCTCTCCAATCCCTCATTAATTTTGTATTGTGTACAGGTGAAGGAGGCTGCTAGCTTTCTAACTTCCGGATTGATATCCCCAGGAAATGAACCGAGGTAAGAATTACATAGTCATTTTATCTTATTATTGTAAACATCTCGGGTTTATATATCCAAAATACCCAGTTATTAAAGCTTTTCACCTCTAGTTCAAGGTTCCAACATCGAAGATCGAGTTTCAAGGAGCTTCAGTACATACGTGATGGGGATAGCAATGGGGTGCTGCACTTTGTGGGTACATCTTATGGTAGTCATCAATGGGTTAACCCCGTTCTCGCAAAGGTTAACTTACTTTCTTTATTCATATTGTTGGAAATCGTTTTATATGAACCACTGCTGAAGAAAATTTTTTCCTAATTCTTTGAGTTCTTTATGTTTCCAGAAAATCATTATTACATCCAGCAGCCCCACCTCCAGATTCACTGATCCAAAGGCTTTGGCTTCAAAGGCCTATGTGGTATGGTCCTCCCAAGTTTTCTCGTCTTATATGATTAGAGTTCGACTTGAACTACCAAATTGACAAAGCATAAAATTAAATGCAGTGAAACTTCTTTCCTCTTGGATACAGAACCATATCATTTTTTATCTTTTTGCGCCAGGGTACTTCCTTTGCAGGGCCTAGGATGGAAGGCGGCCATATATCATCCTGGTGGATGGTGGACTTAGGCGAAGATCATCAGGTTTCCTTCATAACTTATATTTTAATCGTATACTCTGTTTTCATGAACCACATACGGTCTAAAAGCTCCATAACCCATGCTCGCAAGAAAATGTATTTGAGTAAAACAGAAATTAATTAGTTAAGTCCTGAGGATATAACACGGTGAGGATTGTTGGATGCAGCTTATGTGCAACTACTACACCTTCAGACAAGACGGATCAAGAGCATTCACAAGGTCCTGGAAGTTTCAGGTAACTAATTTTTTGCTGCAGTTATTTCATTTCATGTCCTCTTAAGACAAGCTGCTTCAGAAAATTTTGTGTTCTTATTGTCTTGATGGGTTTGAAGGGATCGATGGATGGGAAAATATGGACAGACTTGAGAGTCCATGAGGATGACCAAACAATGTGCAAGGCCGGTCAGTTTGCATCGTGGCCAATCACAGCAGCAAATGCGTTACTTCCCTTTAGGTTTTTCAGGCTGGTGCTGACCGGTCCAACCACAGACACATCAACTCCTTGGAACTTTTGCATTTGCTACTTGGAGCTCTACGGTTATTACCGCTGAAGCACTCTGCTAGTCTGCTACTTACTACACGTGTTCTTTTCCATTTCCGTCCTCTTTTTTTTTTTACCTTTTATTATTGCTCTAAAGCGATCTTTGGGTTTGTGACTGTTTGTTTTGACTGGCTTAAAAGATTCTCTCGTCAACAATCTGGATTGTATCCACGCATTGGATAGTTGATCAATAGACTAAAGGTTTCGACTTTCGACTTTGACCAAACAGTTTGATCTTATTATATACATTTTTCGAAAATGTTCAAATTAAAAACTATTTATTTATATTACCACGGAAATTATGTTTAGCAATTAGAAAGTGTTTAATTTTAATTGAAATCAAAATTAATTCGATTTTAAATAGTTTAACTAGGACCGGATTTGCACTATAGCGCGAAGGAATATTTTCGGTTAATTGCTATGTTAAACATATTACACCCTGTTAGATTTTGATTCCAACTAATGGTATAGTATTTTATGTTCGGAAGAAAAATTAGTAGTGTTATGATTTGGTAGGAAATATCAGGGAAAATCCGAAGGTAGTAATTGGTAATGTGCTTTTTATAAACTAAAAACTTACCAATTACTGTTGATCACACAGTGACATAAAATATGATTAGGTTTTGGTTTTTGGTCTTTTGCAATTTATAACCGTCTAACTCGTGCTACACCACGATCCACAGTACAATTATCTAATTTTATTTAAAATAAAGTTAGAATTTTAGGTATTTAATTTAATTTTACAGGTAGGTCAAATTTGCATCAGTTGGTGTGAAAATAATGGCTTATATGCTTAATTATTTAAACTGAAAATATGAGAACTTTGGTTATTATATATTTGCTGAAATGATTATATACATTAACAAAGTAACAATTGGAATAAATTGATTTTTTGCATAATTAAAACAAAAAATATTGTTCAATGATTGATAACATTTTCCTTTGTTTTATGTGTAAAAAAGGAAAACACACACTTTAGGTAGCCAAATTATCTTACTATAATTGTCAAAATATTACTATATCGTAAAGAAAGAAAAAATGAATGGGTCGTTCGAACAAATAAAAGCCTATTCAGAAACTACAGAAAAAATAAGGTCCAACCAAGAGCCCGCCAAATAAATTATGGAAAAAAACACCAAAAAGCAAAATGTAACATCATATTCGATGTCAAGAAAAAAAAACATCATCTTCAATATCAATTTTGATCCCTTTGGATTATCTTCCTCTTAAGTAAAATAATTTGTGCGATTACTATTGAAAATTTGCAAAGAACATGTTCGAAAACGTCAGATCCAAGCCAAACAGAGACATCCAATCCACAATTTTAACATGGGATGGAAGGGACCAACAAAATCGGCTCGATAAACAAAATACAGCCGATTACACTGCATGACAAACGACATCACAATCTAAAGTTCACATGCAAAGGTAAGATAATAAATTAGCTCTCAGATCTATGTGAATAAGAGGTTGATATCCATATCGATATATAGATAATAATCGCGGCAAATAAGCAGAGAGAATGAGATATCAGGATTGGCGTTATCAACAAAACCCGCTGCCGTCTTCTGACCCTTCGCCGTTTCCGCCGGGAATCATATTATTGGATCGCCCTCGAACAACTAAAATAATGAGATAGAGGACACTATGTCTTAAGTCACAGCCTTAGAAGATGCTTTGTTGCCATGTTTTCTCCGTAGAGAAAAAGGTAATGGCTGCTTCATTAGAGCATGTTAAGTTTATTTGCTTTTGCTTAGATCATGTGTGGTCGAGTTTGGTGATGTGAATGAATAGTATTTATAGTGTTTGAGGTAAATTATATTTTTTTCATTTGGGAATCGCAAAAATCTTGTTGAGCAAGTTTAAAATATCATGTAGATAATTTTGGAATGATCATTTGGAAATTATACTGGGAATATGCTTTATTAAATTGAGAAAATCTTTCCATATTCTAATAGTCCAATCAAAACTGGAAAAAAACGTAATCACCTTACCTTATTTATAGGAAGCATATTAATTTTCAAATAAAAATATAATTGTTTCATTTGAATGTGCTTCATTTTAGGAAGCTTATAAATATAGAGATTTTGAGTACTCAATATTATTCCTTTTTTTCCCTAAAAATAAATTAGTCCTCTTCAACGAAGCCCATTAAGTTAATTTTAATATTTGTGAAACCCATTAACATTTAATATTTTAAAATATAACCCATCGAGATCGAACATAATTATTCCTCTTGTAGAACTCAAATACCCGATTGCAAATTTGCGGGTTATTTTATTGAAATAACCCGAAACAAGATCATTAAAAGTCTGATTTAACCTTAATGATTTGTCTTCCGTTCAATTTCGCAGGGGGCATTTTTGTCCAAAAGTAAAATTGTACTTCTCTTTTACTAATATAGGGATGACATAATTAGTTTGTTTAAGGAAATATTAAAAATTTACCTCTCCTTTAATTTTGTCAACAAAATTATTCAAAAAAAAAATTTCCTTTCATTTTATTTATTCATATCTTAAAGATATTTGAATCAATACATAGACTATATAAAAATGATTTTTTTACCGGATATAATTTAGTCAATTTTTTAAAACTTAAATAATAATCAATCAACAATTCTTTCGCTAATCAGGTCGACAAAACCACGAGACCTATAATCTAGAATTCTTTCGCTCTTTAGCTAATACTAGTTTCCAGTAATATTCATAACAAGTATGTCGAGTTAATCATCCTTAATATCTCCTAAATCAATTAACGACTAATTAAATATTTGTTTTGTAAAATTCCTAAATATTTCCTAAAATATCTCGTTAATTCATTACAATATTTAATGCTAACAATAAAAAATGTACGTGCGAATCCCAAATTAATCTTTACCTCTAAAGATTTTATTTGAAATATAAAAGAATATTTTTTTAATTAAAATTATGATCTTCCTATCATCTTTGTTTGATTTATTTAGTTTACTTGCTTTAAATCATCATAAAATACATAAAACTAATATAACTATATTTTTTTGCATTTTTCGTTATTTGAATTTTGAAAAACGTGCATATTGTACTTAAGCAAAAAAGAAAATTTGTGTTTAGATATCTAGCGGGATGAGTTTGGGTATTAATATTAATTGAAAATTATATCATTAACTGTTAGTAAATCATCAGTTCATTATTTTGTTAACAGTATTGACACTAAAATATTAGGCATATCTAATTGAGTTTATTCAATTACGATTATATAAAATAAACAAACATTACTACGGTATACCACATGTTATATTCTGAATTAACAATTTAAACCGGTAAACCTAAATAATATTTAGATAAAGGATATACATTTAAAATTTACCAAACATTAGTCCTATATGTAGCTAATCTACTAAAACATTACATTTTTATTTTACTTTTAAAAATATAGTCTTGTAGTGTACCGCGGGTTAAAACCTAGTTCTGATATAACACGT
Source organism: Camelina sativa (assembly GCF_030686135.1). Lineage (NCBI taxonomy): Eukaryota > Viridiplantae > Streptophyta > Magnoliopsida > Brassicales > Brassicaceae > Camelina > Camelina sativa. The sequence continues at coordinate 4,620,522 of NC_141895.1, read as the reverse complement.
GCACATTAATCTCTTATAGTGAATCATACTAAACATATATTATGCCGAATGTCTCTTTTTATGTTCATAATATTATTTCAATAATATACTACCTTAAATTTTCATAATTCATAAAATGTGCGTGATGTGTGTAGGATTGTTTGGCATCCTGTAATTTCAGTTCATAAGTTTATAAGTATTCTGCAATACTTACTTATTTATTTGTGATTCATAATTTTTTTATTAATCCAGCTCTAATTCTAATTCCTCAAATTGCGGAGTAGCACCTAGTGATGAATCTATCAAAAGAAACTGTGAGATAAAAAGCGGATGAAGAAAGTAAATCCAAAGGCAAACCATGACGATGTTTTCTTGCTTGAACCACTTCATTATAGTAGTTAAGTGACAATTTCTGCTATTAGTTATTGAGCATAAGTTGAATCCATAATTGTGCTCACACATCACCAATAATCTAGAACATGATGATTATAGTATTGATTATGTCATTGTATAATATATACTATATAAATATATGCAGTTAAATCTCCATTATATATATATATATATATATATGTATGTACAGTTAAACCTCCACATATAATCTACATTAATTAGTACTCGATTAATTAATAAAGTTCTTAGGTTTGAAGTTGGTCAGAATAATTTTGGACACAATTCGGTAATATAATAAGATAATATATTTTTTTAAAAACGTATGGAAATATATGGTCCCATCAATAATATAGATTACTAATTATATCAAAATTTAATATATATATATATATATATACATACATGCAAACAAATCTAATAAAACATGAGTCTTGTTTTTTTTTTCCTTAAATTTACATTAAATTTTGTTAGAGCTTGTTTCTAATACTTTTATATTGAATTTTTTTGGTGTTTCATTCAAGACATAATAAATGTTGTTTTCTTTGTATTTGATTCAAAAAAAATATTGGCTATAAGGATTAACTTAATTTAAAATATATATTTTTAAAAGATTGCCATAGGAAAGTTGCTCAAATAATAATAATTATTAATTTATCGAGAAATTAATACTTCTATAAATTCATAGATTTTCAAGATCGCGACACTATTAAGTTGTAAAGGTTTTATAGTAGTTGGTGTAGTTCATTATATAGTTTCAAAACTTCTTTTAGTAAAAAAAAAATCCTCGATTTTCTTTCTCTTTTCTTTTAATTTTATTGAAAACTAAATATTCTTAAGGGAAAATAGAAAAAAATATAAATTAAATCATTTTTCATCTATGCATTCCATATGTTAACTATTTCTAAACTATTTATCGTAGTAGATTTAACTATTTTTTTAAAAGAAATTTTTGAAAAATTTGTAGAATAATGATGAAGAATGTGTGACAATATGTATAGTATTGAAAATGTCATTTTTGGTATCATTTTGGATGGAAAAAAAATTTGATCTTCAAATTTTATAATACTCCTTCTGAAGTTTAGAATGTGTAATATTATATGTACACTCCACATGTTTTACAAAATTTAGATATACATTCTACAAATCCTAGTTGTACAAAAATTAGAAGTCGCTATTGTATGGTATTTAGAAGGAGCATTTGCAAAAATACCTATTCTAAATTTGAATTATAATTTCTCCAAATTTGAACATACATATTTTACACTTTTTTTTGTTGTATAAAATAATATAAAAAGATAAACGACGCATGTGGGGATCGAACATATACGTATGATCATGAGCTAAGAAGGCTTTGACTTTTACACATTAATATTATTTCTTGTTTTTTACAAAACCATATTTCTAACAATTTCTTCTAATCTCTACAAAATACTCTTTCTTTGTATAAAAAAATTAAGAGATAAAATCTAAATATCGAATCGTCATTTGTATGTATTGGCTGGCCAAGTATGTTGGACGCTAAAAAGGTGCTGGACTATGGCATTCGAAAGAGAATATATAGATTTAGGTTTGGGATGTGTATCTAGACAATATTTTATACTTGTTGTTGTTTTTTTAAGGACAATATTTTATACTTAAGACTAAAATTGCTAATTTAAATTGCTTAGAACGAAATTAGCTAAATAGATATACTAAACATAATTATGATTTTTTGGTCTTAGAACTAAACATGTTCAACAAGTGTTGATGTGGGGGAAGTTTACGAAAAATTGTTGATGTGCGTGTCTCATGTTTCAGTTCGTATGTTCAAACAAATAAAAATTTACCCCTAATAAGTAAAAAAGTTTGGTGATAAACTTTGAAAATTTCTTAATATAACGACGTATTAATATGATTTACGTATAATTTCGTAAATACTGCTTAAATAATTTCTGGTAATGGCATATAGATTTTGGTAGAATTACTGGTCGTGCACTATGAATAGATGAACATGTGTGAAGTAAGGCAAAACAATAATAAGACTTCCAAATAATCACATACTTTTTTTTTTGATAGACTAGTAAGAATTTTTTCGTTCGCTATATTTCATTTACTAGCTCTCATTACTAAATCCGTAACGAAAAAAAGTCATTGTTAAACTGCATGTTTGTTAAGTGTCATATCATAATAGTGATCTAGACAAATATGGTTAGATCTAGTATCTTGAAAACAACGTTAGCCTCCATTGGTGAGTCTAAACATGTAACTGACATTTTAAAACCAGAGGGAAAGTAAAAACGTAACTGATGATTTTAAAAAGGAAAACCATTAATTAGAACGCAATTAATAATTTTGAATAAGAGATTGGTAAGATTAATGTCTACATACACCGATACACGTTTATTCTAAGCTTAAGATATCTATATTTGTGTTAAAGGTTCACATCTTACTTAGCGGCTTAGTTATGTGTATACACTTTAAGCTCAATTATATATTCGTTCCTAATTTGTATTGGGTTAGATTTTGAATTGGAAAAAACTTTGATGTATTTGTGGATCGGATACAGTTTTTATTTATTTAGTAATTATAAATTGGTATGGTTTTAATTTCCGTTACATATGATGAGGAAAGATGTAAACGTTTTGTACTATACCAATTATTTTACGTTACATACGAGTAGACTTTTCTAGTTGATATTTTTTCGTTAAGAAATTATTTCTAATTAATTATTATTTTCTTTGAATATCAAAATTTTGAAACTTCTATGAACATAGAATCATACATGCATATGTCTTTCACATATATAGTTTTATTGCATACATTATATAACAGTTCGCAGTAAAAATCATTGACAATGCATAAATTTTAAAATCGATCGACATCACATGTAACAGTATTGATAGTTGTAATTATAGGTCTATAATAGGGTTTCTTGTGTGTTGTAAATCAAACTTAGTTTGATTAGTTCAATTTAATTATCCGTTTTCGATTTAAAAGGGGTTGAATTTTGAATTGGAAATGTTTTTGGATGCATATGTGGGTTAAATCTAGTTTCTTGAGTGGTCTCGTATCAATATATCAGCTATATACTTGTAAACATGAATCTTTTATACCATACGTGTCAATATATCATTACTGGAAAATTTCATCATCAACATTTTCTTTTTATATAAACTTTAAAAAAAAACTTTTGCATACAATCGAGTCGTATATATATGCATACATTATCTATACATATATTTCTATCAGGAACGGTACATAATCTTTCATGTTAACAATCGTTAAAAATACATGAAATTTCAAACCGATATCGATATTAATTTTCGATTAAATGTTCAATCTGATGATATCTTTTATGTTGTGAATAAAACTAAGTTTATGTCAATATTTCATTTTCTATAATTTAAAGTAGGGGTTAGCTGTCAAATTTAACAAACTTTGATGGATATGGGGGGGGGGGGGGGTTTAATATAGTTTATTATTTTGGTTACAATATCAGTGATGTATATGACAATATAAGTTAATTTTATAAACTTATAAATATTTTTTACTGTGTATATATATCAACATATATAGGATAGTTTTCCTAATTAACAATTTCTTTAGGTTATTTTTGCTAATAACATTTATTAAATAGAAAATATTTTTAACTTTTATATACATCAAATTCTAATATATACCATACATCATCCACATATATATTCTTGCAGTTGAGGATACATAATATTTTTCGTAAAAAACTGTTAAAAACGCGGGAATTTTTTAAACTAATATGATATTTTAAACATAAAAGTAAATTAGTATGTGTTAGATATATATATGCATCAATATGTTTAGCTGAATTTCGTAATTCATAAAAATGATATTGGATTGCTAATGAATATCATCTACAAATGATAATAAAATTACAACTATGCTTTTAGAAGCTAGATGCATATAATTGCATACATCATCACCATTTTAGCGAAACTAACGCATATGCTTTTACTACTTCCACATTAAAAAAATAAAAATAAACTCCTGAATCATTGCAAGATGTTAACGAATCTCAAATACGTAAAATGATCCCAGTCCATAATTATATGGTCGTCTTAGTTAGGACTCTCTTAAAGAGAGACACATCACACATGCAACAAAGTTGTGTGGCACCACATCTTAGTTTTGGTCATCTTTGGTCTAATTCAACAACATAATTTACGACCTTAAACTCACCCGATTTTAACAAATCTTAGTTCGTTAAACTCCTTGATTAGTCTAGTTTCCAACGACCATAACCATCAATAAAATCCCCACAAGCATTCTCCAAAAACCCCAAAAAACCGTAATACTATCAAAACAAACCATAGTTTTGACCAACCTCGCTTCATTCCCAATTTTCTCATCCCACACAAAACCATCTCAACCGCTTAAACATTCATAAGAAACCTTAAAGAATTATCTACACAACGAAGAAAACAAATTAAAAATCCATCAAGTAAATAAAAAGTTATGATAAAATCAATCGAAGCTAAAAGCACACCAAAGAATAAACCCAAAAAAGCACCAATCCATCCACATCTATTAAAAACCTCCCTCATCCTTACATTCGTAATCCTTATTCCCTACACCGTCGATAACTTAAAATCCAACGGTTCAAATTCAAACCTGAGTTGATACACCGATCCGAGTACTCACCATTTCAACCAATCAGAGAAGAGATTACAAACTCTGTCTCATAACACATCTGACTATATAAACATCTCTTTCTCATTCTTCCGATCAGAAAACTCTCCGACGCACTCCTCCGATCAAATAGCTTAGATTCTCAGTTTCGTGTGTATAAAAGAGAAGGATGTCTACAGAAGAAGAAAACGTTCCGACGACGGTTGACTCAGGAGCTGCTGAAACAACGACGGTGAAATCTCCGGCGGCGAAAGGTGGTAAATCAAAGAAGAAGACGGCGACTGCGACGAAGAAGAAGAAGCCTGTGAAAGCAGCTTCCGCCGCTGCTGCTACAACGAAGAAGAGGAAAGCTTCTTCATCATCTCACCCTCCCTATGAAGAGGTCTCGATCTAATCCCTTTTTGTTTATGTTGTTGTTCTCCAATTTCGATTATCAGATTCACAATTCCGAGATTTGATTTTGTGTGTTTGAATTGATTGAATCTGATATGTGCACAGATGATTAAAGATGCGATAGTAACGTTGAAGGAGAGGACTGGATCTAGTCAATACGCGATTCAGAAGTTCATAGAAGAGAAGCACAACAAGTCTCTTCCTCCTAATTTTAGAAAGCTTCTTCTTGTGAATCTCAAGAGACTCGTTGCTTCTGACAAATTGGTTAAGGTCAAAGCTTCTTTCAAGATCCCTTCCGCCAGATCTAAACCGGCTGCTTCTACTACTACTGCTCCGGTTAAGAAGAAGGCAACAACAACAACCGTGGCTAAACCTAAGGGTAAAGTTGCTGCTCCTGTTAAAGCTAAAGCGGCGGCGGCTAAAGGGACTACTACTAAGAAGGTTGTTGCTAAGCCTAAGCCTAAGGCTAAGGTTGTTGTTGTTGTTGCTGCTGCTAAACCTAAATCAAAGTCTGTTGCTGCTGTTTCAAAGACTAAAGCTGCTGTTGCTGCTAAGTCTAAGGCTAAGGAGAGACCAGCTAAAGCTTCTAGGACTTCGACTAGAACATCTCCTGGGAAAAGAGCTGCTGCTCCTGTTAAGAAAGCTGTGGCTGTCACTAAGAAGGCTCCGGCTAAGAGTGTGAAGTCTCCTGCTAAAAGGGCTTCTACTAGGAAGGTGAAGAAGTGAGGGAGATTTGGTTTAGGAGATAGGTTTGGGGGTTTGGGAGGGAGATTGAATACATGGTTTGGTGGTAGCTTCTATAGGGGGTAGTCTTGTATAATTGAATCATCCTTGAAGGAGCTTGCTTTCCAAAGTTTTTTTTTTCTTTTTTTTTTTCTTGTTTCTTGGTTTCTTGTTGAAACTTCTTCTTTTTTTTTTTTTTTTTTTCTTTTGTAATTTTTGGTTTGTTTGAAAATTTAAGCTTTGATCAATAGCTATGAAAAATGTGATGGTTTGTTCACTCTTTACTTCTTCAGAAACTGTGCAAGAAGCCTTTTCAAGCCATGGCATTCACATGGTTTTGTAGAGAAATGCTTCTGTTTGGTGAGAGTGTTTCTCATCTAGTTCTTGCCTTGATTGGTTGAATGATTCCAAAGTAATGTGTATCAATGTGTGTATGGAGATTTAATGTGGTTGTACCATTGCCAATGAGAAAATGCAGATAAGATGAACAAGCTTGGTAAAGTTAAGGTGTCATGTTGTTTCCTCAAACATCTTTGACATTTGAGTGTTTTGCCACTGGCTTGGTATTGCTACTGTAATAATCTCTTGAGTTGTGCGTTTGAGTTTTCTGACATAAGTAAATACCAAGTTGTTCTGAGATTCACTTCTGTTTGATGTTTTAGGACTTTTTAGGAGTTACATAAATGAATGACATACCGGGGGAAAAAATAGCTAAGAGATCTTCTGTATTATCTGTCTTCCTCTCTCTCTCTCTCACCTTGTGTTTCTTGGAGATACTGTTTGAATCTTTCGACTTTCTGAATCGAGTACTTGAGCTCCTGTTGAATGTTGAACCTTGAAGGAGAAAGAACAATGTCTTTCCATATTGATCCAGCTTCACATGCTGGATTTGGTCTACTGTATAGCTGGTAAATGGAATCCGCATTCTCGTTTAACCTCCCTACATTCTTCAAACAGTCTATCTCCACTGGATCCACTAGCAAAGTCTTTTCCTTTTCTTTCCACCCTATCAGCTGCACATTTCACCATGGGTTCTTACTTTCATAGTTTAACTTTAAACATTTCAGGTTTCTTTGCAACTTAAAGGAGGAAGTGTAGAGAAGAGAAACTCAGGTCTAACCTTTGGAGAACCTTCAAGAGCATTGGTGCAGTAAAGTCTAGCATTGTCTACTAAGTTGCAATAGGTAAGAAATGCATCCGCAAATCTCTTGTGAGATCTCAGCTGAGATCTCACTCTAACTGCTCTCCTACACATTATTGCTCTCCTGCATATATATATGGTAAACCAAAACCAACACACTGGTCAAAGGACTAAATACATTATTGCTCTCCTGCATATTTCCAAAAGAACAGAACATTCTCACCTAATGCCTCGAATCACAGCTAAATATGCATCACACACAACTCCAACTAACTCTATCCTGTATGGCTTTCTCTCCCGTCCATCCTCTTGAAGATGTTGTCTTTCGCCTATGCGTTCCCAATAGTTCTCTATGACTTCTCCATTCTCACCAACCTTATAGCCAGCTCCCATTCTGTAACGATGGCGATGCACATTCCTTGCCATGGTTATGGTCTGAACCACAAATGGTACCCAAGAGAGTGTTCCGTCCATGATCACGTCCCGCCCTTCGTTGAGAGCTGTAACGAGCAGCGATGATGCTGCATCTGTTGATGATTGGTGAACCTGTTTTATTGCCATTTAACCGTCAGAGTTTCACGACATCTCGTTGGATATTGAGTATAATAACAAGGGTAATAAAATGGGAATAGTCTGTGATTCTATATGTGTCTTGAATATATATATGATGATGGAGAAGTTAAGTTCTTTGCTACTTCTCTTATGTACATTTCCATATCTGGATGAGTTACTTAAAACTTGATCTGATTCCTTGCACATTTTGTCCCACCGCAGGTTCTTACGTAAAAGGATTCTTATGCACCTATAAGGAAACTTAGAACCTTACAAATTCAGCAGTCTTGATCATATCAACATGGCCTCTGGAGCTCAGAGCTCTGTATATCACATCAGATTCTTTGAAAGCATCTGCTTCGATCACCACTGCATCAGCGCCTGCCCAAAACGGTCTGATCCAAAGCACAAAAAGCATGTACAGGTCAATGCATAAGAAACACTGATCAATGAAAAGTATGATGATGTAGGTTTTAAATCAACTTATATTAAAAAAAATTATTTACTCTTTGAGAATGTCTTTAAGTACAGTGCTCTTTCCTGCACCCATACCACCACCCATAAGGAGTAGAACCGGGCTTCGGTCTTTGTGTGCGACTGGAGCCATGACTTCTGTACACTCTGAGTCATCAACTGATGCGATCCCCATAGCTTTCATTTCCTCTACCAATGTGTTAAAGACTCTTGCTACTTTAAGATTTTTAGTCACTCTCTCAAACCTCTGTTCCCTATATACCAACCAAGGACCAATCACACTTAGGAAATATCACTAAAAGAGAACACAATCCGGATTGGTTTTTCTTTCTAGTAAGACTCACCTTGTAGCGGCCATGACAATATGTTTGAGCTTTTTCTTAGGCTCTACATCGGCGCTGAGTATCTGAAACGTATTCATGAAACATTTTTGTTCTATTGGTTATATGATGTTAACAAAGAATGGAAACTGAAAGATTTTTGTTTTTGTTTCCCTGCAGTAACCTGACTAATCATGAGATCTGCATGGCTCCAGTGGTAAGCAAAGTAACTGAGAATACATCTTTCAAACTCCTCGACGAGCTTAATGAAGAGAGAATCAGCATCAGGCTCTTCAGAGAAAAAGCTGTAAATGTCTTCCTCGCAGCTACCTGATTTCCTTATGTACTCATTGGCTAATTTGCAAAGATGAGGACATTCTCTCCTGTCCTTGAATCCCATCTGCCGCACTGCAAAAGAAACCACAAACAAAATTTTCTTATAATGCATCACAATGGAGATCATCAAAAGAGGATATGTAGATTAGTTCTTACCAACGTAGTGAGAGAATCTCTCGAGCTTCTCATGGCCTTTGTTTTTGTGAGACAATCTGAGACGAGGGATGTTCTTAGAGTGACGTAGCTTCCTGAGACGGTAGTGCAGTGCAATGGCTAAGAGCAAGCCAATGGATGAGATTACCAAAATCTGTGTGAAGTTCGTCGTGTAGTTGTTGCTGCTAAACTCTGGAACACACATTGATCTTGATCTGATTTGGGATTCATCAAGAGACATGAGATATTAAGATTGATAGAACTATAAGATTGGAATCTCATGAGACATGAGATTAAGATTGGGTCCATTGTTGAGTTTGTTTTCTGTTATGAGACAATGTATCTGCTTTCTCCACGTGTGCTGTACTAAAATAGCTTCGTGTCCTATTACTCCGGAAGTTTCTTACTTTGCTTTTTCTGTGATTTGACCATATTGGTTTTATAGCCAATATCTCAATCCCCATGTATGTTATATAGTGAGTGATTTGGCAAAAGTTTCATATCTTTTAGTAAGGCTATAACATAAGATGATAAGAGTTTCTAAGATGTTTAGTTGATACTCCTGAGAAGACACAGTCATTGCATATCTGAAAATCCAACATATTAGAAAAATGAGTTAAAGAGAAAGGCTTTGCAAAGAATGTTCTAAACCTAAGTAAGAAAAAAAACCAAATTCAGATCATTGAAGAAGCTAAAGAGATATGATGTCATAGGTTTTTTTTATATAGGAGCTGTGCAAGTTGTTCTGAAATGGCCAGCCTGATTACACCGGCTACATCGAACCACCCGCTTTTGACGTCCACGGTCCTCTCCTTGACTTCTCCTCTTCCTTGGCCGTGGCTGTTGTGTTAAAACCCTCGGTGGTCTTATCACAATCTCTTCACCATCCTCACCACTTTCTCTGTCAGGTTCTGTTGTTTTCCACATGGATTTGTCTAGAATTGGATGTATGGTTTCTGCGTACGTTCGCCGGTAGTTTGCCACAGTGAAGTAACTCTCTGTGAACCGGTACACGTTCTGTCTGCAAAAGAGGAGGGCTGCAACTGCGTGGCTACAAGGCAAACCGTGTAGCTCCCATCCACGGCAAAAACAAGAACGGCATCTAATATCCACTATATATTTTGCTTCACTGGTCGTGACCTCGAATTGTGCTTCATTTGCTTTGTGAACTAGGTACAAACGAGATTCTTCTATAGCCTCAAGGACATGCCTCTCAGCAGATGGAACTAGCATACCAGACCACTGCATGCTTGCTTCACGGCGTTCATTGAACAAAGTCATCAACTGGCGACGAATGCTCTCCAACATTTGGATTATAGGAAGACCTGAAGCATCTTGAATCCAACTGTTAAGTGACTCGGTAACATTTGCAGTCAGATGTCCAAACCTTGTTCCTTCAAAGCAGTATGTGGCCCATTGACTTGGCTGGAGGTTACGGATCCACAAGGCAGCTTCTGGGGATATCTGAACGATCTCGTGAATTTTACTTTCAAACTCATATTCAGTGAGACATTTTGCTGCATCCCAAAAAAGGTTCACAAGAATGGAGTTGTTGAACTGACTACCGAAGCTTTCTGCGAGAGAATGGACACACAAGCCATGAAACGCTGTTGGAAAATTAGCATCTACTCCATCAATGGATTGATTTATACTAGATAAAATTGTCAGCTTTGGCATGTTTTCAGAATTAACTTCAAGAAGCTGACGCAACTCTGAGAGGAACCACTGCCAGTTACTATCATTATCTTCACTAATAACAGCAAAGGCCAAAGGAAACACCGCGCCTTCTCCATCGAATCCAGTGGCAAGCAGCAACGTCCCTAAATATTTGCTCTTCAAAACAGTCTTGTCCAATCCAATGAGAGGTGGACAAGCGTTAAGAAAACCACAGATTGATGCTTGAAAAGAAATAAACAACTGTTGAAAGCTCCCATCAACCGGGCTTCCATGGACCACAGCGATGCTCCCAGGATTTGTGCTTCTTATTTGATCACAATATTGAGGAAGAAGGCGATAATCTTCTTCAAATGACCCGCGAACAGAAGCCATTATACGTTCTTTTCCCCTCCATGCTTGCTTGTATGATAGTGTAATTCCATGAACTTGATGAATTTCCTCAAGTATCTCCTTAGGTTTGCAATGAGGATTTATTTTCAGCCTTTCTTTCACAGCCTCAGCAACCCACTGAACTGAAGCTTGATGGTGACCAAGGTGTGAAATACCACCACATGTGTGACTCCCATGAATAGTCCTTACTGTAAAAGTTGGAACACCAGGAAGCTTGGCACAGTGAATTCTCCAAGGGCAACCCTCACTACTGCACTTTGCAGTGAAGCGAGATTTGTCAGATTTAACAGTCTGCATCTCAAAGCGTAAGGCAATTGCTGCATCTCTTAGTGCTCTCCTACACGCAAGGACATCAGAAAACTCCATACCAACTACCAAATTGTGCTCAGGAGCTGTTTGTAGAGACCGGCACTGAAGGATAGGAGGAGCCAACTCTAGCTGCTGAGAAAGGCTTATGTTCAGGCCAGGTATGGGATCCCTATTCATGGAATGACCCACCCCCAACTGTAAATTATCATTGAGATCCTGAGAAACTATCAAAGCTAGTTTATTATTCTCAGAAGTTTCTGAGTCATCATTATCATCAGGAAAGGAGAGGTCAAAACCATGGTCGTAGCTTTCATTTTGGTTCTCCTGAGAATCAACCTCACCTTTTCCTTCCAGAGATTGTTCTTCATGTCTTTCTTCACTTTGAGCCTCTGAGTTTTGAAGAGTCAGTGCATGTTCCTGGTTGTGGTTCCAAACCTCGTTCTGCTCACGGGAAACACCTATCTGCAGGTTGGTCTCATGTAACGGTTCCAAAGCAAAATTGTAGTCTTGAGTAGTAAACAGTTCACTGTTCTGTCGAGGTTCAATGAATTGCTCCTGTCGACTAAACGAGTTATCGTGGTTCCCCTCCATCACCAGCTCGTGATTTGTCATTTCATCAAATATCGACCAAGTAAAATGCAGAACCTATCTGCTCCCCAGATTTCTAACTCAACCTCGTACTGTCTTTAACAGATCTGCAAACAAGAAAACAACGTATGAACACTAAACATACAAACAAATAGTTCCTTGGATGCAAAACTTAAGAATATCACACAACAGAGGTTTACATATAAAACAAAGACAGAGAGCTCTAATCATAAGGATGAAGTCCCCAAAATATAGCATAAAAAATAACTAACTTGGGAAATACAGATAAAACAATCTTTTTAGATTTGCCTTCACTATCCTAATGATCTCCTTGTTCAATTTAATGTGCCATAACTACTCTTTAACAAAATGAAACAGATTGAAAAATCCAAAATCAGGGGACATTAAGAAGTATACGAGCAAACCCAACAATCAAAGAAACGACTTTACTTAAGAGGAGGGATTATATAATGTTTTAAGCCTATCTCTTACGACTCTATCTACCACCATCTCTGAAATTGAGAGTTCTCAGGTTGGGAACATGAAACACCTTCAAGCCACCAAACCCAATTCGAAAGTTCAAAACTTGATCACACAAACACCGATAAAAACAGAGAATCATGTACACCACAATCCAATTCTTCGAAAACAAACAAAGAAAAAGATACAAAATCGAAAAACTCACCGGAATCAAAAAGGGTATGAAAGCAGAATCTGCAAAAGGGATTAGGAAGCAGTTTCAAAAGATGAACAATTTGGCGGGTAAGGAAGAGAAGAAGATGGTTTGAAGGTGAAAATCTCAACAAAGGCGAAGGGCAAAGATGGCCGACGATGATTTCTCATACATGATGAGACAAAAAAGGCCACCTTATTTATTCTTCACCCTTTTAGGTTTTACAAGGGCAACTTCGTCATTTCCTCTTTTCCTTACCTTTTTTTTTCTCTTAAATTTTTTTTTTCTAAGTAAAAAAAAAAATACTTCATCTAAATAATATTTTTATTTTATAATATAGAATGTTTATAATTTCGATGCAACTTTTTGATTAATTTTATATTTTATATTATACCATTTTATTTATAATTGATTAAATTTTATAAAAGTAACTATTTCATATTTTAACTATATTTTGAAACGGAAGGAGTATTGGACATGTGTACGCATTTTCGGCGCCAACTCACGAAAATAAACGGGATGAAGAAATAATCTTAGGGATGTTAGAACGGCCGGTTGATAACCCGAGCACATCTCGATCTCACGAAAGACCTGCCTGCCAAGAGTCCGAACCCGCGATACCAGAAATGGAGACCGCGGATAAGCCTGCTCAGCTCAGCATACAAGTACCCGAATTATTAATATTTCTTTTTTCAGTACATGTTCTTATTTTCTTAGTATTGTTCGTAGTATTTATTATAAATTTATGTGCTGAATCTAATAACCAAAACGGTGCTGTTTGACTATGTAAACCTGTGGTCTGATTGATAATTGTATAGTCAAATGATTTCGCAAAACGACATTTGAATATTGTAGGTAGTTTACATTACATAGTCAGTGTAGCGGTATTTGGTAATTTGCATGAGAGCTAGTATCTATGTAGTTTTATTGAAAACATAACTAGCGACATGCATTAGAACATTAGTAAATTGATATAATTATCTATATGGTCTCATGAGAGCAGTTAGACCTTTCACTTTTCAATCTCAAATTTTCCACCCATGAAAAAAGAACCAGAAAATAAAATAAAAGAAGCAAGTAATAACTCAGACCACTTTTGTGGTGTCAAGCGTGGCTAGCAACAAGAAAAAAAAATCAAGATTTTGGTGGAGGCTAAAGTTGGTGCTATATATGGTAGATGAATTCGAACAGATGAACGATGGCACCCAGGACCATCCACCAATAAAGTCTCAAATCAAAACATGATAAGAACAAGAACACACAAAAATTCTTTAAACTTCAATCATGCTTTTTGTTTTATTTTCTATTAAATATATATAGGGAACTTGGAACTACAATTTGTTACATTCCTGTAAGCATACTGCATAAAAGAAAATAATGGAAACGTGAGATACTGTGATGTGATCCTTGAAAGGATATGAACCAGGTCACGCCTATTCTTATTTGGTGCAACAAAAAGAAAAAAAAGAAAAGAAAAGATGGTAGAGTTCTTCAAACACATAGGGTTTGGTAGGTTAAGTCTAACCAATTGCTATCTCATCAAACACCTTATCTACTTCACAGGTTTGCAGCGATAACTGAAGCAGACAAGTTGTTCCTTGGCGGGAACCTAAGATCCTCCCATCCCTCCTCTTCATCCATTCTCTCAAAATACTGATCTACCATGCTATCCTTTATGTCCTCTAGTCGCCTTGGCTCCCACTATAATTTCAGTAATACAACATTATAACAACAATATGACATATTGAAAAAAAAAACTAAATGGAGAGATTTATTAAACCTGTGGGTTCTTATCTTTGTCTATCAGTATGGCTCTGCACCCCTACATAAGTAAGACACGTTGTAATTACGCTTACGAAAGGACAGTACGAGGATATGAAGATATATACAATCGAAAAAGCCGACAAAACCTCCACCGAATCTTTGCTTAAATCTCCCTTCAACAAATGACACACCATTCTATACTCACGGATAAGACACTGCCCCACACCTTGCAATCGTCCTTCTCTTATCTGAAATTAGTACACACAGTCAGCTCTTTCCTACAACGTCTGTTTAATTTGTTACACATTTTAGGAACTAACCGATCTAAGAGAGATTTTAAGGCATGATGGTGAAGCTTTCTCCAATGCTTGAATGGTAGCTAATATCCAATCATCTGGTTCCTGAGTGACCTCTCTCTCCTATATAACCAACATATATGATGGTAGAGTGCACAATGATTTTCCGGAATAATAGCCAAAGGTAACTCATGATCGCAAGCCAACATATCCTATATACTAATGGGTAACTTACAAGTGCAGATATAATTTCCTCGACTGTTCTCTTCGAGAAGCACCTATCAATAACATCTAACCTGCGTAAACAAAACTTTTTAAAGATGACACCAATACAAGGTTAAAATTTTAAAACCTTGTAACTGTAAAGTAACAGAGAAAATATATGTTGTACCCGCATGACCTAGAATGCTAGAAAAGTTGTCATGACAAAATATATTCGGCAAAATTATGTACACTAGCCTGTGGTAAGCACTCTTCTGTCTCAGGTGCGGGTACTGAGTATATGCATAGAGAATTGCTGAGGCGAAGGTTTGATCACTTGAATCAACTTTGCAAAGGTCTGCTTCTAATGCAGTCAAACTCTGTGAAAAAAGAGTAATTTCTTAGTTTATTCCTCTGGTATCCATTGTGGCAGTCTGGCAGTTCAACTAAAACCCACAAAATTTTACATCAGACAACTTTTTTTTTTTAATGAAGGGTTTTAACATCACAACTTTTGTTGTCAGGCCATTAGTTTTTTTTTTTAAAAAAACAAAAAAACACAAAGGCATCTTGTTTTGAGCGTCTGTATTATCAATCTGTAAAAAGAAATATTATGTAAGAAAAAAAAAATTAAACAATAAATGACTAATTACTTGTTTTTTTTTTTGAAAATGTATATTTAAATATATCAATTAAAAGGGAATCAATGATTCCGAATCATACAACAAATTACAAATTCGAAAAAGAAAAGGATTACAATGATTTTTTTACAAAGGCATAACAAATTTTTTATAACAAAATTAATAAATTACAAAAAACAAAGAAACTAAAAAGATTAAGATAAAGTTTTTAACTAAGTAAAAAAGCGTTGTGCTTTAAAAATTCATATTATTCGTTATTCTTGTATTTATTGTTTTGTTTCGAAATATAAGAACACATTACATGACTAATGACTTTATACTTTTTAAATTACTCTAAGCCTCTAAACGGCGTTACATGCCGACAATGAAAGAAAAGGGAGTCTCAAGACGTACGTAAGAAAAGGGAGTTCATACCGTTGAAGGCACAAAATGAGTTGCAAGACCACATGCAAGCATTTCGGCGCCATCTAACTTAGCTCCGGTGAGGCCAACATATTCTCCTGAAATAAAGAAGAAGACATGAAAGATGAGAGAGCTAGATAGGCTCGGATGTTGTGGACATGAAAAAACAAATGACTTGTTACCAAAAAATCCAGGGAGCCTTGACAAGAAATAGGAGGCTCCTACATCTGGAAAGTGCCCCAGAGCTGTCTCAGGCATTGCAAAAACCTTGGGAAAACTCAAAAGATATGAGCATGTATCAGAGCAATCATCCATGGACATGTATAAGAAAAGAATACCGTATTCTCAGTTGCAATACGAAAACGACCATGGATAGAGAGACCAGCTCCACCTCCCATGACAATACCATTCAAAATTGAAACCTATAATTTCGATAAAGAAGTATGGAAAACAAATAATGTGGTGATTATGTAATATGAATAACTCACTAAAACGACAGTTTATATGATGAGACCGTAGACCTGAGGTTTTCTATGCGTGGCCAAAACATAGTCAAGCGTGTATTTATTTTTGAAGTATTCGGCACCGAGACTCCATTTGCCTAGTCCACAAAAATAGAGAAGAGAAAAAGTAAGCAAAAGGAAAAGGAAAATGGTCATGGGAGGGAAATATATTGATATATATACCTTGAAGGACATCACGAACAACGAGTGGAACGTCGCCACCAGCACAAAAGGCTCTTCCCTGACCCTTGAGGATGACAAGTTTCACACTAGGATCTTCCTCATATGCAAGGAACAGTTGCAACAACCGCGAGATCTAGAGAAGATTGCGTTCAAGAGAATATGTAACAAGAGCACGAAAGCGAGGAAGAAACAACAAGGGAAGGAAACAATACCATGTTAGGGGACAGAGCATTCAGCTGCTTGGGTCTGTTTAATGTCAAGATTCTAACACTTGCTTTCTCTTCCACCAAAACCTATAATCAAATTGATTAGAAAGAGAGACGAATTAGCCGTCGGCTATTCACAGTGAAGGAAGAGTAAACATACCTGAGAGTGAGAGGCCATCTCGACTGAGACCATTTTTGACTATATAAGTTACGTGATAAATCATATATATATATATATATATATATACTAGCAGTCATTTCGTGCTAGGGTTTAGCTTATAATGGTGTTTAATTTTAGTAATTTGGAAATTATTAGTTTTTATTTGTTTACTCAGCCATGATTATTTTTGTTACTTGAGTTTTGCTTGTATATAGTATTAGAGTATTTCAACACATAGAGAAAACTTTGATTACATAGTAGGGTTTATCGTTTTTTCTCCCTTTAGATTTTCAATACATATTAGAGCATGTGCATTGGTGAGAGAATCATTAAGTTTCTCATCATATAATATTATTTTTAGTGTACAAAAATTTGAAAGCATCTTTCTAATATTGTGTGTCTATTGGTAAGTTTCTCGTAAATATAATATTTTTCTTTTTAATGTAACTTAATATTTTAATATCATTTTATCTGAATACTTATTCATAATAAAATTTATTATTTATACATTCTAATACAAATTAAAATTGTTTTTATGAAATTTTAATAATGAAAATGATTCCAAGTAAATAAAGTTATAAAATGCAATGGTATTATTTCACCATCATCATAGATGCAATTGAATAAAATGAATAATCATTTTGTCATATCTACTTAGAAGACAAACCATAGAATATTATAATGTCAAATGACAACTGTCATAATAATAAAATTTCTTAGAAAGCAAACATATGTGAAAGTGGAAAATGTTATATGAATTTTTTTTGTTCTTTTATTTCTAAGATGGTTAATTCTAAAGCTATTTGATACTAAGATTCTTAAAAATATATGATACCAATATACAATTAGCATATACTACTCAAAACTATAGAAATCAAATTAATCAGATATACAATAGAAAAATGCAACTCATATTGTACCATGATATAAAATGACATTACAAGCTTAACAACATGGGTTTTTAAGCATATGGTAGTAAACATACAATTTTCCTTTTTTTTATAATAGTTTTAAATACGTTTTTTGCTTAAAGATGAAAACTACTAAGAAACTAACTTTACAATGGAGAAATTAATATGCATTGTCAAATCAGAAGAAGTTTATCCTGCTTTACCACATGAATGTCCAAAAAAAAGAAAAATGAAATTTTAAAATATAAGAAAGGAACAAAACCTAACATGCCCAACATATTAAATCATGATAAAGTTCATTTTTCTCATCACGTAGTAATATTAACACAAAACCCAACAAACAAGACAACCCTGAAGTAAAAATGAAACATGGTTCAAGGCTATACCCATGGGCCAAACAAGTTAAGTTTGGGGCATATTTTAGGACATCAATTTTTTTGGGGCATATTTTAGACCAAAAATTTTAGGTTTTTTTTTGTGTAGAAAAAAAAATTAAAATTATAAGTTCAGTTATTAAATCTAATAAAAAAGTTTCCATATTCGAAAAGTTTTAAAAGAAGAATGAGTTATTTGGCAATATAATATTTATTTCGTATGAATATTTAAATGAACATGAAAACATTGAAAAGAGAAAGAAAAATGTGAGGAAGCAAAAAATGAACTACAATATGAAAAAAAGAAAATAATTTTTATATTAGTATATTTTATAATTTTGTTTACAATAATAAAAATGGGTTTTAAAAAAATATTAACGTATGACATCCAAAATTGCCGGACCGGGTCATAGAGAGTAGGAAAGACATACACAAACACTCTAATGAATAAATAAATTTGTCAAACATTCTCTCATGACTTCTTTTAAATGGGTTATTGAATGAGTTATAATCTATATGTAGTATTAATGTGAACAACAAACATGTTAACCTGCAAAAATAATTTTAAAATTATTCAAGAATACCTATTAAAATTTGGAAAGATATATAAAAATAAGATAATTCTTTATAGGAACCTAATGACTGAAATTAAATAATAATAACTGAAAATTTGTTTTAAAAGGAGAGTATTTAGGGATTGAATTCTAATTTCATGGAAAACATAATGAATTATATTTTGATGGAAAAAAAATTGGTAAGATCTAATGGGAAATCTATCTTAACATTTTTGAAGTACATTTTTGTGTCATCCTCTCTTATCTTTGTATCCAAACAAGTCTCAACTAAATTCTCTACAATCCTTACAACCAAACACAATCATTTCCTTATTTGATATATTAATTTCCTAAAAACTATATACCTAATTAAAATCAATATGTTAGATTAAAATATAATTTTCCTTGCATTTTTATTTAATTATTTTAATTACTATTTAATACAAATAGTTGTAAAATTTTAGATTTTTTTCAGCATATGATGTGATTTAAATTTTTATAAACGGATATATATTTTAGAAATTATTTTAGGATATTTATAACCAAACAAGTATATCCACATATAGAGCTCGAAATACATTTTTAAAGTACAATAAGGTGCCATCACTTTTTGGTTTTTTGCCAACTTCGGATCAGATTTTTAACTAAAATTATAACTCATTCAATTATCTGGATCCTCCTTAAGATTACTGAATATTTTGGGCCGGTTTTTAATCCATAACATACTTATTTACATCCAATTAATGCCCATTGTATCTTAGGAAAGATCTAATTTACATGCCAAATTTTTAGGGCTTAGATTGACAAAAAGAATTGATAACACAAATTCTGTAATCACATTCCTATAATGTAGCAACTAATTCAAGATGAATACATCTTAGAAAATATCTAATTTGAGTTTAATAAACGATTACATATTTGCTAAGTTCTTATTAGCTTTAAATGTACACTATTAATCCAATAATATCAATTGAGAATCAAAATAAGAATATGTCATATCATTCATTCCTAAATCATAACTAACCAAATCATAAAATGTATATTCTCAACTTGCGAATCAAGAGTTTATACAAAAAATATCTAAAATCGTTAACAATATATATATATATATATATATATATATATATATGCAATTCACCATCGAATACAAGCACCACTAAACTATTATAGTATCATATCAACAAAATAATAGACCTGTGGTGTACTAAGGGGTAAAACCTAGTAAATGAGTAAGCAATTATCAAATTACATATAGAAAACATTCCACCATTATATTATATAAGATTAAATTCCATAAACTAAGCAGACATGGGAATCCAAAAATTTATGAATTTATAAGAGAATTTTGAGAACACATAAGCATCCCACAGTCTAACATAATCTAGAATCCTTTCTTGCCCATGATGAATCATTTATAAGATTGAAACCCATAAATAATTTTTATACATAATTTAGAATCTGGCTTTGGTCTGAATCATACATAAGACTGAAACCCATATTTAGAATTTCAACATAAAATATAATTAGTTTTTTTTTCTTAGGATAAAACCACAAACTGATAAATGGTGGTTTTAGATCAGAAAGGGTCTACAACTGGTTCTTATTGAGGAAAGGAAAAATGAAATGTTAAGATTTTATTTGTTTGTTTTATAGGTCTCTAATTACTTAGGTTCAAAGTACAATGAATTTAATTAATTAGGTTCAAACAACAAAAGAAGACATGTGTTAGATAGATAACATGTCAAATGTCATCGTCTTAGCAAAAGCTGAGAAAAACCTTCTCATATTATATAAGAACATAATTTAGAATATGGATTTGCCCTGAATCATAAATAAGACTGAAACCCATATTTATAATTTCAAAATAAACTATAATCAGTTTTTTACCTAGGATGAAACCACAAACTGATTAATGGTGGCTTTTAGAAGGGGTCTACAGATGGTTCTTATTGAAGAAGGGAAAAATGAAATGTTAAGAGTTTTTTTGTTTGTTTGATGAGTCTTTAATTACTTAGGTGCAAAGTACAAATAAATTTAATTTATTAAGTCTAAACAACAAAAAGGACAGGTATTAGATAGATAACATGCCAAATATCATTTTCGTAGCAAAAACTGAAAAAAACCTTATGTATTATTTTAGGTATAAATAGTATTATCTGTACAACACCATTTTCGAAAACAATCAATTCATAGGTTAGGTGTGTACATAGATTAGAAGCCAAAATACTAATGTACATAGGTTTGGTACTTACTACAAGGGAAATCAAGAAAAATGTAATCTTGCTAACAAAATATCAGGTCGGATTAAAGTCATAGCAAAAGAATAAAATAAGAGATATAAAAAAAATGTGAAATTGAGTGGACACAAAATATTAACGCGACTTAGCCAACATGGTCGAAACAAGTATATATAAAGGAAGGCTCAAATGATCGTTAAATTAAGACTCAAATGAAAAAGTTGACAGATAGAAAACAAAGACTGGAACTTTGTGCAACTCTTTTTCTTTTAAATATTTTTTCTTTTCTCTGTTTCTTGCATTAAATAAGCTTTAGTGAACCATATCCTATCTCATGAAGCTCTAAGAGGTCGAACCTAACTTGGTTTATGTATTTACTTGTAGCAACCATATTCCAAAATTTAGACCACTTGTCAGCTCATACCATTCCTTTTTTTTTTTTTTTTGACAATATGCTCATACTTTTCCTACAAGAGAGCTTTGGCTCAATTTCGCAATCCTACTCTTGCATCAATAAAACATGACAACATTGACACCAAATGTACCTAATCTTCCTAACTTTCCTTTATTTTCCTAGACATAAGTTTTTTTTTTGTTGTCTTATTTTACTCAGAAATACAGTATGCATTTTAATTACTTCTATGTCAAAATATAAAAATCTTACATTTGTGCAGAGTACAATGAATTAACGATAAGATTTGTCTGAAGATTTCTTGTCGTGAAGAAAGAGAAAATAAATCTTCTAAGAAAATTTGTGGAAAGCTTGTGAGAACTAAAAAGAGAAAACTTTGATATTTGGATTTTTGGGATGAATTATGAATTAATTCATTCACCCCCTTCCCTTTCATAGTAGATCAGATGGGATTTTTAAGCCCTGATATTTCGACAAAAACACATTGTACATTTTCAACACTTAGAGCACCTCCTTTTGACAAAGGCTTGCTTGTACATAGATGTTTACATATTCACTATACCAACAACCCATATTGCCTATTAAAGTTTTTGAACATTTCCTTATTTATTTATTATAGTTCCGAATGGATCACTTGGCTCAAGCATACAAGTCCCCCAAAAGACCTGCCTGCCAAGAGTCCGAACCCGCGATACCAGAAATGGAACCCGCGGATAAGCCTGCTCTGCTCAATAATATTTTATTTTATTATTATTTCTTTTTATTAATATTTCTTTTTGTAACATTTCCTTAGTATTGTTCGTAGTATTTATTATAAAATTGTGTGCTGAATCTAATAACCAAAACGGTGTTGTTCGACTATGTAAACCCCGTGGTCTGATTGATATTTGTATATTCAAATGATTTCGTAAAACAAGATTCTATGTTTCTCAAACCTGAATTCTTTTCCTCAATACCTATAATAATACCTAAAATGTTTTGGTTGGAAGAATAATACATATTTTTATTAAGACGTATGATTCTATACTTCAAAAAAAAATGTTGTTATTTTACACTCACGATCTTATAGCAAAATTAATATTATAATTATAATTTTTCCTAAACATCAGAATTAATTATTAATTTTAGATGAAATGGCATTAGTTTTATTTTTTTAATATTTTTTTGTTAATATATATAAAATATTTTGTCACGTTCATATTTCTATTTGTTAATTTTTTTTTTGAAATTCAAAAAAGAACGGAAGAAAAATCTAGGAAAAAAAAATTGTAATGTGAGAACTATTTTGACAATGTTACTCCGTCACCGCATGGTCAAAGATACGAATTCTATAGAAAAGAACAATCATAAGTCTGAGTCACTTCTCAGATCTCTGCTAAATGTTTCGATTTGATTCAGAGTAAAGAGGAAGAAGATGAAGGAGAGAAAACAGCACGGCTCAAACATATCAAATGCCCCTAGATAAACCTTAAATAACAGAAGGAAAAACTTATAAACCTTTTTTGGATTTTTTTGGTTTATAGAAATTGTTTCTTTTGATTTTTTAGCTTATAATTTGTTTGTGTCTTTTTAATTTTTTTTTTTTTTTTTGTGTATTCTTTTATCTCATATTTATATACTTCTTTAATTAATGTACCATAAACGGTTGCACTGGTCCTCGAAAAAAGGACTTTAAACTGAGAAAGTCTTTTTTTTTTTTTTTTTTTTTGTCAAACTAAACTGAGAAAGTCTTATTTAAAGTTTTGCTGAGTAGATCTTTTTGTCTTATTTATATAAAAAAAATTAATTTGTCACGAGGGCGACTCATTAGAAAACTATATATTCATCTGTTTACAAGAAAATATTTAAATATACTAATTTCTCATGTGCTGAAATATAAACTATTACTTACAATGTAGTGAACAAAAAAAAAAAAAATATTTCTCCGTTGATTCCATCGCTATAGTATTTTTTTTAAACATAAATTTGAGACTTTCTTGAAGAGAGAGAAGAGAAAAATGTATAGACTATAGTGGAAGACATTCAAGACATTCTTTACATACATGTCAGTTTTCTATGGGTTTTAATTTTTTTATGATTTATGATTTACTAAAGACATTTCATCTGTATCACCAATGGACATTCTCTTATATATATGTATAGGAGTATACAACGGAGAAGAAACAAGAGAAAAAAAAAAAGACGATAGCAGTCGAGATGGACTCTCACTCTCCGGTATGTTTTTCTCTTCCTTTAATTTACTGTAAAACCAAAGGGTCTGAACCGAATCTTGTACATCACAATCCCATGGACCGGGGATAAGAGTGGAGTTTTAGTTATTCGATCGCTCTAAATTAAATCAATTTGTTCACAGATTTTGGTGGAAGAGAAATCGAGTGCTAGAATCTTGACACTAAACAGACCCAAGCAGCTGAATGTTCTGTCCTTCAACATGGTATTGAATCTTTCCCTTGCTTTTCAGCTGTTTCGTTGTGTCCCTTTCGTTCACTACTTACATATTGGCATGCATGGAATCAATATTTTCTTTAGATGACTCGGTTAATGCAACTGTTTCTTGCGTATGAGGAGGACCTAGTGTGAAACTTGTCATCCTAAAGGTAATATCATCATAGTAACAAATTAATCATTAGTTTTTTGTTTTTGTTTTTAGCGTATAGGCACTAAATAAAATTTGTCAACAGGGTCAAGGAAGAGCTTTTTGTGCTGGTGGCGACGTTAAACCTACTGTTCGTAACATCGTACAAGGTATATCATTATCATATGTACCTTACTTTTTTTCCTTTTTTCTTACTTTCACACTCTTTTCTCTATTTTACGTGGACTAGGAAATTGGAGAATCTCTGCTGATATATTCGCAGAGGAATACATGCTCAACTATGTTATGGCTACGTATAGAAAAGCTCAGGTTTCAGTCAACATGCACACTATCCCTTTTATTTTTTTTGTTAAAGTAGACTATCAAAAAGTATATAATAAGCTCATTAATTCGTATTGATATTATAGGTTTCAATTTTGAATGGTATTGTCATGGCAGGCGGAGCTGGTCTCTCTGTCCATGGTCGATTTCGTATTGCAACTGAGAACACGGTACGTATTCTCTACTTCAGCATGGGCATAGATGGATGACAAATAGAGATCCCTCTCGCTAAAATATGCTGATATTTTCCCCATATCTTTTGAGTTTCTCAAAGGTATTTGCAATGCCCGAGACAGCTCTAGGGCTTTTCCCAGATTAGGCGCTTCCTACTTCTTGTCAAAGCTCCCTGGATTTTTTGGTAACAAAACTCATTTGTTTTTGCCTTATAATGAGATGAAAAAAATTACTGTCGCAATTTAATAAAGAAGATATGCCAACGACATCATATAGTCTCCTTATTAATCTTAAAGAATTAAATAATTAACATTACAAATAAAAATTACTATAACAATAATCTTTAAGAGTAAAAAATACTACTTATATCTGCAATTTAAATACATTCTAAAAACGAAATATATTTAATAACTAATTAAATTGAAAAAAACAAGATTTTATATCTAACATAGCATATCAATTTTTTTATTAATCATTATATTTTAACTTACAAACAAAACAAATATTATCCGACAACATGGTATTATAAAATCGAATAATATACAACAAAAAATAGTCCAAATAAAATAAATATTTAACAAAAAATGACACTATACTATCACTTCTTTTTAAAATATAAAATTGAAGAAAAAATCAACTTGTAGCACATATTAGTGGCATGCATCATGACGAGTATAGTGGCATCCCCATAAGCATATAACACCTAAAATGCCGCGTGTTTCTGCCTCAGCTTTGAAAGTGACACAATTACCTCTTTTATACATAATTGTAGTATTTTTTACTTAAATTATTATTTTTTAATTGCAGTTACCATCTATTTATGCATATAATATGTTAACTAGTTTATTTTAATTTGTATACATATCCTAATTTTAGAGAAAAAGACATCCTAATATAAATATGGGAATTTTAATAGATGTCTTTAAAGAACTTCTACATTGATTAATGATAAGATCCGTATGGTTATGAAAGCTTATTACGAGGAATTGACGATCATATGAAAATATAAGGGCACGTTTATGGTTAAGGAATTTTAACTTCGAGCTTATCCTCTTATCCTTACCTAGTCACCTGTCTTCTTTGATCAGGAGAGTATGTTGGCCTCACAGGAGCTAGGTTAGATGGCGCTGAAATGCTTGCTTGTGGTCTTGCAACTCATTTTGTGCCTTCAACGGTATAAGTTTACTTTGCATACGTCTTTATTATATATTCCTATTCACGGCCGCAGGCATAATAGACAACAGAGGAAAATGAGATAGATTTTTTTTTTTTTTTTGTTGGGAACTAATGGGGGTATAATTAACAGCTAGTGTTGCAAAACTAATTCTTGTGGAATTTTAGTTGAACTAGCACAATGGACATAAGAATTCTCTGTAAGATCTTGAATTTATCCCTGATTGGCACTTTTCTTGCCAAGTACTATTTTGACGTTTCTCTCTGTCAATGCATGTCCTACCCTATATACAGTCACCTCGAAGAAACACGGTATGTTGTTAAGGTGTGGTAAGCACTATGTTGTAAGCACTATCTTGTAAGCACTATGTGGTAAGCACTATGTTGTAAGCACTATGTTGTAAGCACTATGTGGTAAGCACTATGTTGTTAAGGTGTGGTAAGCATTACCTCGAAGAAACTAACCGCCATTTGCTGAATACCGTGTTTGGAGTCTACAATCTGACCATTGTCGTCCAGCAGGAACAAGATTTGGTTTACTGATTGACGGGTCAAGACAGTTCGGTGGAAGAAGTTGGAGTTCTTGTCTCCTTCCTCTAACCAGCATATTCTGGACTTTTGTCGAAGGTAGGACTCCTCCGCAGCAGCCAAGGTGCACCACACGTTATGCTTACCACATGCAAGTGTAAATGATTTTAATTGTTTTACTCTTTCTACTTGTACCTGAGTTTGCCGAATATCTTATGTCGTGTCAACATTGCAAAAAACATATATTGTAGGTAATGTGCTAAAATTAATTAATTTCTCCGTTATTTACATTTAGTACGTTACATGTTTTACAAAATTTCAACTTTGTATTGGTATCAGCTTTTAGTTTGTGTAGTGTATATCTTATCTTTATGTTTATTTTTTATTTTATTTTTACGCAGGTTAGATGTTATTGATAAGTGCTTCTCTAGAAGAACTATCGAAGAAATTATATCTGCACTTGTAAGTTTGTATAGTATACAGGTTTAATTTCCTAATTACCTTTTGACGATGCACTTTACCATTGTATGTGTTGGTTAGGAGAGAGAGGCCACTCAGGAATCAAATGATTGGATCTCAACTACCATTCGTGCATTAGGCTTCACTATCAAGTCTTAAAATCTCTCTTAGATCGGTTAGTTCCAGAATGTTTAACACGCAGTGATGAGATAGAGCTAATTTTGTGTATAAATTTCAGATAAGAGAAGGAAGATTGCAAGGGGTGGGGCAGTGTCTTATTCGTGAGTATAGAATGGTGTGTAATTTGATGAAGGGAGATATAAGCAGAGACTTTGAGGAGGTTTTTTCAGCTTTTCTAATTTTATCTTCATCCTGAAACTGTCTTTGTTGTAGACCATAATTACAAAAAACGTGTATTACTTATGCAGGGGTGCAGAGCCATATTGGTAGACAAAGATAGGAACCCAACGGTTTGACAAATCTCTCCATTTAGTCCAAAAGAACTAATCCCCTTGTACTACTACTAACCCACCACTTCGTGGGTTCCAATTAATTTTCGTTGTATTGTTGAAATTATAGTGCGAGCCAAGGCAACTAAAGGACATGAAGGATAGCATGGTAGATCAGTACTTTGAGCGAGTGGATGAAGAAGGATGGGAAGATCTTAAGTTTCCGCCAAGGAAAAATGTCCATGTTTCACAATTCATAGCAAAGCTGTGATGAAATGGAGATGGGAATCTATGAGACAACATGTCAGACATTAAACCAACGACAAAAACCGAGCAAAGAGACTAAACCCGAAATACCAATATTTATAAGTCTTCGACCAACCAACTCTTTTTGTTTTTCTTTGTTTTTGTTTTTGTTTTTGTTTTTGTTTGTGTGGCGGCAAATAAGATTGGACGTTCTCTATTTCCTCCTTCATACGACGGTAATATCTCATGTTTCATCAAATTTCAATTATTGTCCTTTCTGTAATTTTCCTACATGTATGTAGGAACTCGAACTTGTAGTTCCAAATTCCCTAGTTAACTGCTGTTTGTTTGTGCACATGACTGGTTTGTTTATATATTTGGTTGTGCATCTAGGTGCTCCATTTGAATGGATTTTTATCTTTTTGCTTTGTTTATATATCGTATCAAAATTGTAACATCCCTCTCCCAAATTAATGGGCCAATTTGGTTGACACTAGTGGTCCAAAGGTACCCTCCACGAATGACTAAAGGGTTTTGGTGTGCGTGCCTTTGTGAATATATAGAGGCGTAATATCTCTCCTTCTTCAACAAGCCGCTTAACAAAATCAAAGGGAAATCTAGAGAACCCTAACCTATGCCATCGAGAACCAAATATCACCACCACATCGTCGCTGCATGGAAGTTACCGTCTTGGTTATTGACACCGGAGCTCACCGACAGCGCCATTACTTTGATTAGCGTAACGCAGTCTTTGTCCTTGTACGTGTCTCGCTCCATCATCTTTGACGCTAGGACATATACGTGAGTTGTCCCAACCAGAGAGAAAACGAGGTGTTTCATGAAGAAGATCGGACCTGACATCACCATCATTATTGTTGTATCTGCCGGGTGTGTCGTTGCATTCAATCGGAGATGGCGGTGGAGACGTGGCGGAGAAGAGAGAAATAAGAAAGACATAAAGAAATAAAAGCTTTGTGGTGGGGGAAGTTTGGAGGCTAATCGACACCGGATCTGACATCGGTATGGCAAAGTGAAGATATTGGCGTGATTACCACCAAGCCAAGAGTCCACAAAAATCAACAGACGTGTACAGTTTAGTAATGTGTACAGATATCTATACATTTAATCGGATACAAAATTTGTAAAAAATATTGAATATTATCAAATAAAATCATCAAACATAGTACCTATCAAATTGTGAAGAAAAAATATAAATTTTCATATATATGATTTTTTTTTTTGTAAAAGTCATATTACCAAAATATTTAAATAAATAGATATGATAGGACGTGATGACAAAAGAACAAAAAATAAAAATAAAAATAATTTTTTCCCTATTTTTCTCTCAAGCACACACACCATCTCATTTCTTTTTCTCTTTCACAATTTTATCTCACAACAGAACCCTAAGGACACTTCCACTGGAGAGTACTCATCAAAAAAGTTATAATAAAAAATTAATATAGAGAGGAGAGACAAAAAAAATAAAAAGAACCAATACTCAAATTGATTTCGGAAGAAACGTTCCTCACCCAATACTGACAGTCAAAAAATTAATGGTTGATATTAATAAAAAATTAAAAAAATAAATATAATTAAAATAATATATTTCTTTTTTTAAAAGCAATTTTCTGCCGTTGCTGAGATGGTCTAACTATTTTTCCAATTATTCTAATTAAGTTTGGAAAATATATTAAAACACCAGTAATCTCAAAAAAAAAACCCAAACGTGATCAGTATCATTCAAACAATCAAAATATGCTTGTCGAAATGGACCTCAACCAAAAAAAAAAAGTCACATACTCATAGAAACAAACACACTTCAATCAGTCATCGATCACTCATAACACAAAGCAAAGTACCGAACTTAAAATCTACCAACATCAACAAAAGAAAATTTTGGGTTTTTGGAGAGGAAAAATAAATCACAGAACAATAAAACTAAAAACCTAAAGTGTGTAAAGAAATAGAGTTGATTGACTATCTCGGGTAAACCCAAGGATAGCATGCACCGAAAATGGTTTCTATAGGGTCTATGTTTACGTACAAAAGTTTACAATAACCATTTCAAAAACTTCTCTCAGATTATAATGCAACAATTTTACCGAACTTTTTAAACCCCCCCCCCCCCCCCCCCCCCCCCCCCCCCAAAAAAAAAACGAGAAACCACAATATGAAAACAAGAACAAAAAACGACCAAAATTAAATAACATATAAATTAAAAAAACACCTACCAAAATATATACATAGATAAGAAAACTCTGCGCTACAACCCCTAGTAATTGTTATAGTTTAGGAAGGTAAATACACCTCTTTGAGTGTACAATCATGTAGTCATCTCTATCAATATTATCATCGACAGTTCTTCATGTTGTTTTCAGACTAGTCCACACAAACTCAGTCCCAACAATATATCCACCTCTAATGACAAATGACGTTCGCGTTTAATGCGCGTCCATCGACCATCCAAATTTTTGTTTTTCTACACCTTTTATCTTCCTTATCTTTACATTTACTATTATTCATCCTATCACATCACTCCTTTAAAATCTTCATGACTTTGTTTTGCCTTATACTTTTCAGGCTTTCAGCATTTTGCGATACAGTTTTTATCTTGCTTATTCCATTCTCAAACAAAAGTAGACGAGTTGACGTAAAATGTTTGTATTCTCCGGTCTCCTATTGCATATATAGACTTCTCAGTTTTTTTCCAAAATATTGACAAAAAAAAAGTAGACTAAACAAAAATTAATGACATCCAAAGAAAGCCCAAAAAAACCAAAAAATTAAAGGGCAAATGACACCCACACCCACTTTCTCCTAAAGTATTGTCACAAAAACCCACTGTCCACTCATGATATACTTTCTCAAGTTTTTTGCTTATGTGTCCACTTTCCTTTTACATTTTTGCCCTTACTAACAACTTACTTCTCTTTCTCTCTTTCTTTTCTCTCTTTTTCTCTTCTTTTTTGTTGTTAACACTTTAACAAAGTAAAATATATTTATTTGTTATCATAAAACAAATTTTCTATTTATTTATATAAAATATGTTATGATTATATATTTTCTACATTTTAAGATACATATTGGTATATTTTTTATGAATTTTTAGATTATACAGTATCCATCAGTCGTTGAACATTTGTTCAATTATAAGTGGATAATCAATTGCAGTATTGTTAATAGATAGTTACTTGTGTTTATTCATACAAAATATACATACATAAATTTGGTTAGATCTTTATCCATAGCATATTATCCATAACACAACATACACCAAATAAGTACAAAACCCTTTAATTCTAAATTTTAAATCCTAGAACATAAACCCTTGAACCTAAAACCAAAACTATTCACTTTAAAAAAAAAAAACAAAGTTTAGTGGATAGAAAAATTTTGGATAGGTCTCCATGGATTTACAAAGCATATCTAGACATTAAGCTGAAGAATATCAGTTGAATGGTGGCTATGGATGTGATCATGTGGATATTTTTTTGTGGATACCAATGTAGACAGACCAAAGAATCATCATACAACATCCACACAATTAAATCCATAGACACCATGAGCTCCTTGCTTCATATTTTGTGTTGGTCCAGAAACATATACACTCATAAGTGGTTAATAAACAAAATAAAAATTAACAACATTGATTTATTTAGAACATTGAATATCAATCATGTGGATTAGTAGTTATGGATACTTATCTTATAATATCTTGCTCATTCTTTACATGAGCAGAAATTTGTCCAAGATAAATTAGCTACATAGATCAATCATGTTTAGGGTTTAGGGTTTAAGGTTTAGGGTTTAGGGTTTAGGGTTTAGATTTCCAAAGTATAGTTGAAAGCTCGAAGCTGAATGCTATCCAAATTTAACAAGAAGGTTAGTAACTTTCTCTTTCTACTTTTTTTTTCCTTTTCATCTCTCTCTCTAACTTTTCTCTTTCTTTTCTAATATTTTTTTTCTTTAACATTTATTTTTCATTTTCATTACTAAATTTTAAGTTTAGTAACTTTAGTTGGTGATAAACATACTAAATTTTAAGTTTAGTAACTTTAGTTGTTGACAAACAAAAAAAAGTTAACCTTATACCCTAAATATTAAATCCTAACACCACATAGACACTAAATCCATATAAGCCCAAAAACGTAAACCTTATACCCTAAATCTTAAATCCTAAACCCTAAACCATACACCTTGAACCCTAAATCCTAAACCATTAATTAAAAATATAGACACATCATCCACATACCTAAACCTAAACTTTTAACCTTAACCCCTAAATCCTACACCTTGAACCTTAGACAATACAACTTGAACTCAAAACATAGACATTGAATCTATATACCATCTAAAGTCTAAACCCTAAACTATGGTGATGTTTGAACATGCAACAAACTTGTCAATAAATTTCATCTGGATTGCTTGTCCACGTGGTCAGAGTTTGGTGGATAGGCTTAGAGATTAATAATGACCATGTTTGTTGTGTAGTATGCTTCTAGTGACACTTCTAAGTTCTAATATCTTTAATTCTAGCTTAAAAATAGTACAAAAACATTTGGCTAAAAGACATCTAAGTGGCTAAACTATAGTGATGTTTGAACATGCAACAAACTTGTCAATAAATTTCATCTGGATTGCTTGTCCACGTGGTCAGAATTTGGTGGATAGGCTTTGAGATTAATAATGACCATGTTTATTGTGTAGTATGCTTCTAGTGACACTTCTAAGTTCTAATATACCTACTTCTAGCTGAAAAATAGTACAAAAACATGATTGATCTTGGACATGACTTCTAAGTTCTAAACCCTAAACCCTAAACCCTAAATCCTAAACCCTAAACTCTAAACCCTAAACCCTAAACCCTAAACCCTATGTGGCTAATTTATCTTAGACAAATTTCTGCTCATGTAAAGAATGAGCAAGATATTATAAGATAAGTATCCATAACTACTAATCCACATGATTGATATTCAATGTTTTAAATAAATCAATGTTGTTAATTTTTATTTTGTTTATTAATTAGCAGTAGCACACTTCAATCACCACCACCGACGCCTCCTCCCCGAGATGGTCAGAGCTCTCTGTCTACTTCCTATGCTTTTTCATGTTCGAAGCCCAAATTTTTCCATAATTAACTTTTTAATTTTTTTTAGTACCAATATAAAAAATTAGTTTCTCGATCTTTGACAAAAAAAAAAAAATTAGTTTTTCGATCGGAAAAAGAAAAAGGTTTTGTCCTTCGACCAGAATTTCAGAGTTCTTCTTTGTCTGTCATTTGTAATTAGCAATACCAAAATAGAAAGTTTCATTTTTTTTTTTTTTTTTTGAATAACCATAGAAAGTTTCTTTCTTTTGACAGAATTTTGGATTGTTATTAAAAAGGCCACTACTGATTTTAAATGCAGGGAAAGATGGGAATTCATCTGTGTTAGTGGTAGCCATTGTTGTGCCTATTATAGTGGCTGTTCTGCTTTTCATAGCGGGTTATTGTTTCCTTGCGAAAAGGGCAAAGAGGACTTATGAGACAACACCTTCATTTAATGGTAAAGATTCAAGTGATTAACAATCTTTATTGAGTTTACTAATCTCATTGTTCAGCCTCTTTTTTCCTGACTACCAAAACTTTTATTTTGTAACAGGGCATGATATAACAACCATAGAATCGTTGCAACTTGATCACAAAACAATTCAAGCTGCAACAAATTATTATTCAGAGGATAATAAGATTGGTCGGGGTGGATTCGGTGAGGTCTACAAGGTATTACTTCTTTAACTGCTTGTGAGGTTCACTACATCTTATTGAAATTTTGTGTAAACACGATTTGAAAACAAGATGATGGGACACGTGACAGGGTATACTTTCAAATGGGACTGAAGTTGCAGTGAAGAGACTATCAAAATCATCAGAACAAGGTGACACAGAGTTTTAGAACAAGGTCGTTCTTGTTGCAAAGCTTCAGCACAGAAATCTGGTTAGGCTTCTCGGATTTTCTATAGAACGAGAAGAAAGGATATTGGTCTACGAGTATGTTCCAAACAAAAGCCTTAATTATGTCCTCTTTGGTGAGTTGCATTTATTTTTTTTGTTTCAGTGAATCTTTAGCCTCCCTTCAAGATTTGGAGAGGGTTGCAAATCTTAGGATCTAACTATAATTCATGGATGTGCACAGACCCTACAAAGAAAGGTCAGCTGGACTGGACTAGACGATACAATATCATTGGAGGAATTGCTCGAGGGATTCTGTATCTTCATCAGGATTCACGACTCACAATCATACATCGTGATTTAAAAGCTAGCAATGTTCTCTTGGATGCGGATATGAATTCAAAAATTGCAGATTTTGGAATGGCTAGGATCTTCGAATTGGAACAAACCGAGGAAAATACAAAAATAATAGTTGGTACCTAGTAAGTCTTCCTCTCAAACTTTTAGCTAGAAGAAAAAACCTAGAGGTCATAGGGTGGAAGAAACCTAATATTACGTGCTATTGTTTAGAATTTGAAGAAATTATGGGTTTTGGCCTATAACCTCCATATACCCCACCAAATGATGAATTTTGTTGAACAAATGAGATAGAAATGAATAGCCATCAAGAAGGAACTCTCTAGAAACATTTTGCCAACGTAATGAATTTTTGTTGTGGATTCCAGTGGTTACATGGCTCCCGAATATGCGATGCGCGGGCAGTTCTCAATGAAGTCTGATGTCTACAGCTTCGGAGTGTTAGTACTTGAGATTATAAGTGGTAGGAAGAATAACGGCTTCCATGGGACAGATGATCCAGACGACTTGGTCACATATGTAAGTTTAAAGGCAATCAAGTATTAATTGCTATGGTGGCAACTGATTGATTAATTGACTTCAATTGTAGGCTTGGAGGCTTTGGAATTATGGAACAGCGTTAGACCTTGTGGATCCAATTATCATAGATAAGTGCCCGAAGAGTGAAGTGGTTCGATGCATCCATGTAGGGCTTTTGTGCGTTCAAGAAGTTCCTGTGGACCGTCCATCCATGTCAACCATATTAGTGATGTTCACTAGTAATACTATTAATTTACCAGTGCCTAGGCCACCAGGGTTTTCCAATCATACTAGACCCGAAGGCCCGCTTGAATCAGATAAATCTACCACGAGTAAATCTGTTCCAGTGTCTATTAACGATGCATCGATCACTAGACTGTATCCTCGTTGAATGTGATCTTAAAACTCACTCTTTATTAATTGCTATGTATTTTTAAACTCAAATTTAAAATTATCTTTGAATACTTCGAGAGGTTGGCAATCCTGTTTACTGGTTTTGTGTTTGGTCTTTTTACCCCATCTATAATTTGGTTTGATTTAATATTGGTATTGTAGTAGGTGATTTGCGCAGGATTTTGTTTATAGCTTTTTGGCTTTAATTATGCCATTGTGCTTTTTTTTAGAACTCACAAAAGATTTATGAAATGAGATAAGTCAATCTTTTTGGTTTTTGCTACAATCATTCGAAACTAATAATAATTGCCTTAATATTTTTGGTGATCATGTATTTGAGTAATTTAGTTGCCTTAATATTCAGTATGTACATTTATCGTAATAATTGTTATAGTTTAGGAAGGTAAATACAACTGATTGAGTACATAATCATGTAGTCATCTCTATCAATCATAATCAACAATTTTACCGAACTTTTTTAAAAAACCCCCAAAAAAAAAACGAGAAACCACAATATGAAAACAAGAACAAAAAAACGACCAACATTAAATAACATATAAATTAAAAAAATACCTACCAAATATATCCTGCGCTACAAGCCTACAACCCCTAGTAATTGTTATAGTTTAGGAAGGTAAATACACCTCTTTGAGTAATACAATCATGTAGTCATCGACAATTCTTCATGTTGTTTTCCGACTAGTCCACACAAACTCAGTCCCAACAATATATCCACCTCTAATGACAAGTGACGTTCACGTTAAATGCGCGTCCATTGACCATCCAATTTTTAGTTTTTTTTTACACCTCTTATCTTCCTCATCTTCCTTATCTTTACATATCCTATATATTAATAGGGAAGCATTTTGAAAAAAATACTGAAATGTCGCTCGAGAGCTCAAAACACTTTTTATCAATTTACCCCTATTTGATAATATTATTTACAATACATGTCATTATATGTTTAACTAAAAAATAATAATAACAAATATTGTTAAATTTTTCTTTTTTCACGTGTACTATATTTTGTTAGGTGTAGTTTTAAAAACTTTTAAAATGTAACATCTAAATATATTAGTAAAAATAGTTATTCATCAAATAATATATCAAAATTTTTTCCCAAACACTAAAAATAGAAATGACTGTAACAAAAAAGTCAGCAAATTAAAATACAAATTTGAACTTAATAGTACTCATATCTTTACATTTTATGTAAATGCATATTACACTTCTTAAAATTTCCAAAATTTTAAAAATATATTTTTTTTCTTTTCTATTTAATCACTTATCATGTTTCAATAAATTGCACAAAAGACATGTTGCCATAAATAATAATATTTTATCGACTACATTAAAACTTTTTCACGTTCAAAGATTTCACGGGTGAGACGTATTTTAACACGCAATAAACAAAAATTTGAATTAAAAAAATACTTTAAATTAGATATTATGTTTGACACAAACAGATATTAATTCAATAATTATAATTTACTCATAATAATTTTATTTAAATTGATTTATTCTGCACATTAGTGCGGGTTGTTACCTAGATATCTATTATTCATCCTATCACATCACTTGGATTTGCTTTTAGGGATGAACCTGTGCATTCATCCCCTTATAAAATATGAAAACAAAATGTGTATGCATCATTTTAAAAGGAAAAAAATCCAAACCAATATATAATTTTATTCTAATTGTAAAATCTAAATCCTAACCACCTCATTTGTAAATCTACACCGACATATAATTTTGTTCTAATTGTAAAATCTAAACCTAACCACCTCATTTGTAAATCAAAACGACATATTTTTTTTTGTAATTGTAAAATATAAATCCTAACCACCTCATTTGTAAACCCAAACCAACATTTAATTTTGTTTTAATTGTAAAATCTAAACCCTAATCGCCTAATTTGTAAACCCAAACCGACATATAATTTCGTTATAGTTGTAAAATTTAAACCAAACTCTCATTTATAAACTCAAACAGATATATAACTTTGTTTAATTGTAAAATCTAGATCAAACCAATATTTAACTTTCCTTAATTAAAATATACATAATTTATTTCCTTAATTTGTTTTTTCTTTAATTTAATTTTGAATTATATTTTAAAATAAATATTAGATACAAGATTATGATTGAGTTAAAGAGGAGGGGGTGAATACAAGCCGTTTACACTCCAATTGTAAACTAACCCTCCCCCATCAAATTTCTCAAGTTGGTTATTCTTAAAAATGATACTACAAAAAATTCTATATTGATAGCACAATGTTGTAGTACGGTTTTCTGAACTACTATTAAAAATGAGTTTGTAATTTGATTATTATATAATACTAGATTAGGACTCGCCCGATGTGCGGGTTTAGAATTTTTAAAATCAAATAAAATTTAACAAAAAATATAAAGTAAATATTTTTAGTGAGTAAAAACTATATATAAAAGTAAATAGATACACCGAGGTGTCCAATGTAAATATCTTGTTTAAAAGGTGCGACTCTGCGGTTGAGACTATTAATCACATTTTTCTTTGAATGACCTCACTCTTAGGAAGCTTAAGATTTATCTCTAACTCCGGTCTCATCAGAGGGTTTTCCATATGAGTCAGTGTACTCAAATTTGGATTTTGTTTTCTGGAGGGATGCCTCTCAACATGGTGATCCTGATCAACTTCTTCAATTACCATGATTTTTATGGACAATCTGGAAAGCCATAAAAAAAAAACTAAGGTTGAGAGATCGAGACGAATGATATAATAGCTCAGGCTTTGGCGATATGTTAGCCTGGGAAGAGGCGATATCTTTTACAGTGGTCATATCGGCTCCATCTCCGTCAAATTGATGGTTCTTGGAAAGCAACCAATGAGCATTCATGATTGGGCTGGTGGTGTTACACAGGTGAGGAGTGAACCTTGTTGTTGGGGGCAGAGTGTCTAAGACGGATCTCCTCCCTCCTGCATTCAGAGTTAGAAACATTGTTGTGGGCCATGGAGCAGATACGTTATGAGTTACTCACTATGGTGCATTCCCCTGAATATTGGTCATCCTTCTTCAACTTGCTCGATGAGTTTAATTCACTGGAGTTTTTTCACTACTCTCCATCTCTTGGATCCATCATGCGACAAATATGAAGGCGGATTGTCTTGCCCATACTTCGCATTCTCTTATCTCTGAAGTTTCTTTTGTAAACCCCTTTCCTCTGATTTAGGAAACTAACCGAGGAAATTCCTTTTACTTTATTGTTTGGTTGAAAAAAAATCAGATACACTTTTAACTAAAGAAAATAGTTGTAGATGAGTTCAAAAATATTAAAATTTAATTTAATTTAACAAAGAATATATATTTAATTATTTTCGTAAATAAAAATAATGTATAAAAGTAAAGAGATAAGCTTTTAGTTATAGAACATAGTTGTTTTTTTTTTTGCTATAATACACTAATGTATATCCGTTTACAAATCTACTGTCTATATTAACACTTAAAGTTTATGTGTACACACAAATATATTTTACTGTTAAAATCTACTCTTTAGTCTTAACTACTACCAACAAATTGTCTTTATGAACACATTAAATAACTTGTTATATGTCTCTTCACTTTAACATTTTTATAGTTATAAAAACGCATATGTTAATCTTATATATTTCTATCATATACATTACAATAGCAGTCTTTTGAATAAATTATTTGATTGGTAAAAAAATATGAGATGATCTTTTTTTTTACTTCAAAAATCTTTTTCTTTTTGTAAAAGTGAGTATTTACGTTTTTTAAGAAACAGTAACTAATTATATAATTTTTACAATCATTTTTTATCTTATATTAAAAGTAATATTTTTCTTGTAATATAGCAACTAAAAATTAAAGTAAGTAAAATTTTTTATAATTTTGAATTTTATGGTATATATATATATATATCTTATAATTAAATTTTAAATAAAATTAGGTTTTATTTTATCAACATCTCAATGATATAGTTGATACGTGTCATGATCTTGTTAATGAGTAATTTTGTCATCAAAGTTTATATATTTTTTTATTTTTTTAAATTTTAATAATTAATTGACATGTGTCAACATCTGAATGATATAATTAACACGTGTCACGATCTTGTTAATGAATAATTTTGTTATCAAAATATATATAATAAAACTAGTATTTGATAAATGCTAAGATAGAATTTCAGTAAATGGGAAACTAAAATCACTTATTCCACCAAACACTTAACCAAAAAATTTCACTTTATACTACACGACTCTAAACATTTACTTCATTTCCAGTAATCTTAGATTAGTTCGGTGTTTTCAAAGTGTGGCACTGAAATCGTCTGTGAACTGACCACCCCTTTCTTCCTTGAACTCTCCTTGGTAATAAGACCGCTTTGAGACATTGTCATGAGACTTAACAACATCGGGTAGATAAGAACCAAAATGTACATTATAATAGAGCAATGAGAATAGGTAAACATTTTCCAGATGCAAATACAAATTCACAAACAAACAAAATTGCATTTAAATGCAATAGTTAGAGGCAAAAAAGAAAAAAAGAACGAGAAAACAGAAATAAACACCGTTCAGGTGTCATACATATTTAGATACTGCATATGAATGCACCATTTAAATATACAAACGAAAATGCCCAAAAACACTTTTCTTAAGAAAACCTCAATCAGCATTTATTTATTGTTTACTATTCAATTTATACAAACATAAAATTACAAAAGTGAAAACGTGGGTTTTCTCCTAAAGCTTATATAGAAGCATAACATTATTTGCTACATTGAAATAAAATGAGCGGTGGAGGTTAACCGCATATGATATCTAAATAGTTTTTCATCGATGCTTTGTGTAGTCACATGAGGTGGTGGTTTGTGTTCTAATTAACGGCGGATTCGTTGTAAAACGGGTAAAGCTCGTATCTTGAACCACAGCTTGGTAAAAGAAGTCTTGCTCCAATTCTTTCCGTAGGTAACTGATTGATGGACGTTTGCAGACAACGCAGACAGTCTTGTCTCGTCAAATCAGGAGTGCACTGAACAAGTCCGTACAAAGTCTGCAATGCAGTAAAATTGGCTTTTCTCGCATCGAAGTTTCGGGAACCATCCACGTAGAACTGTCAATTGGGCTGTCCAGTGTCCAATGGGTGTGTCCATATGGACGTTTCTATATATGGGCTATATTTGGACGGACTATAATGGACAGTGGTCCATTTGGACAATGGTCCAAAATATGCCCATATCCATTTGGACATGCCCATTGGACAATGTTTTTTATTTTTGTTGTTTTTACTATAAACTCTGAGCTTTATTTTTGTTGTTTTTACTATAAACTCTGAGCTTTCCTTTTTTATTGTTTAACTCTAATGATCGTATGAAGCTACAAAGGAGACTAAAATCATCCAATAAATGATCGTATGAAGCTACAAAGGAGACTAAAATCATCCAACCCAAACATTCTTAACCATGCAAATTGAATCATCTGATTGAAATCATCTCATCATAAACTCTATCAGCATGTCACAACTCGTGACTTTGGTTTCTCTCCCAGGCACATGTCTCGAGACTTCTAAAAGCAGTTATCCTTTGATGACAAGAAACCGTTTCTTAAACCACATCTCTGAGCTGCCTCTTTCTACATTCAACCACAAACATAACAACAATTCACAATGATTTCAACAACAAGAACACAATTCGATGAACAACTTTAGAGAATGAATGAGGATAGAAACAAGTACCTGGAGAGTGATATTCAGCATTACACTGCCACAATAGTCCCTTCTTCCTCAACAAACTCAAACTCATCACCAAGTTCTTCAAAACCCCGAACCCAATTCCTTGCACAAATGAGAGCTTGCACATTGGAGGGTAATAAGCAACTCCTATATTTGTGAAGTACTCGACTCCCTATGCTAAAGGCGGATTCAGAAGCCACAGTTGTAAGAGGTATACTAAGAACATCACAAGCCATTAAGGCTAACTCCTTAAAACGACCTGAATTGTCTTTCCAATATGAGAGCAGATTCAAATTTTTAAACTGAACCATATCTAACCCTGACTCCTCTAGATAAGTATCTAGAGGAGATTTTCCATTACCTCCATTCTTTTGTGAAAAGTAAGTATAAAATCCCTGACATAAGAATCAAAAACAAGCTCAAAGTAAGTCACAATTTTACATTCAAACCAAAAAATCAACAATGAGAGACAAAAGATAGACTTACATCATATCCAAATGGAACGTTCCTTCTTGAAACTTGTGAAGTGGATGCAACATTGCTTGTGTCTTTCATATAAGCTCCAAAGAGTTGATCCATTTTTTTACGCACATGAGCTAACTTTGACTTGGTGGTAGACGGATCCAAGATATTGTAACAAAATTCTAGAAATGCAAACTTCAATCTTGGATCAAAAACTGCTGCAATTGCAAGTATGTCACTGAATTCTTTCCAATATTTCTCATATTTCTCATTTATATTCTCAACCATATCACAAATAATTGGATCACTAGAATCCTCATGATCTCTCAGCCAACATTTAATAGCCCACACTTGCATGAAATACAAGTTAGCTGTCGGATATGATGAACCATAAATCATCTTTGTAAGCTCAGCAAACGGTTGCAAAAGTTCACATATCAATTCTGCTCTCTCCCATTCCAAATCTGATGGCAAACTCTTATAACTCTTATCAACCTCTGCAAGGTTGCATAAGGCATCTCTAGAGAGCATCAAATGAGTGGAGTTCCAACGAGTTGCAACATCTGAAATCAGATCTGCTTCGGCTTGAATTCCAATTGTTTCCATACAGTTTTGAAACAAATTTTCTCTAGTCTGAGATCCCCTCACATACTTGACACTATCCCTAATCTTATCCAAAGCTCCACTAATCACATCCAAACCATCTTGCACAATCAAATTTAGTATGTGCGCTGAACACCTCACATGAAAAAATTCCCCATTGCAAACCAAATCTTTTTGTAGCTTTCTCTTCAAAATACCTTGCATGCTATCATTTGCAGAAGCGTTATCTACTGTTATAGTAAAAACTTTCTTCTCTATTCCCCAATCTTTCAACAACTCACTTATCTTCATTGCTATAGCTACACCCGTATGTGGAGGGGGAAAGCACTAAAGGATATGATCTTTGTTTTCAAAACCCAATCCACATCAACATAGTGAGCTGTTAAGCAAATATAACCTTCAATGGTTAAAGCTCTCCAAAGATCAGTTGTCAAACAAATTCTACCTGGAACTCTACTTAAAACTGTCTTAAGCTTACTTTTCTCCATCTCAAAAATCTTGAAACAATCTGATGCTACGGTATTTCTACTCCAAAACTCTATAGAATGATTAGCATAAGTAAAAGCCTCCCTAATCTTTTCATATTCAACAAACGAATATAGAAGATTATGCTGAATTAAAGCCATTGCAATTTTTTCTCTAAATACCATCATATCCAGCTTCTTATTAATGCTAGGTGTACTCCCAGGAGTCTTTGAACAAGATCGCATATGGCGATTCATGGTGTTAGTACCATTTCGACTCAAATTCAAACAATAGTTTCTCTTACAATGTTTGCATGTAACATCATGTTTACCAGCCTTAGGTCCATCAACATATTTCTTTCCTAGTGTAAAGTTCTTCCAACATTTAGCATGACGTCTACTAGAATGGTTTGAACTACTTGTACCTTGTTCAGTCCTAGAAGAAGCAGCTTCCTGAGGTACGGTCTCAATCTCACCAAGAGTTGCTGGCGGCATATCTTCATCAGCAAAGTTGTCTTCATCAGCAAAGCGTTCTTCATCAGCCAAGTTGTATTGATCAATCAAGTTTTGAGTATCCAAATCCATTATCCTGACCTGCGAAAACAAGTTCATGTTATAGATTACACAATGACGCTAACACAAGAGTCTCGAGAAGAATATCAAAGAACTACAGAGAAGTAAGAGGCTCACCATTGTAGTTTGTAGTAGCATTAATCACATGATCTGGAAATTTCTCATTGGCGGCTATAACCTACAACAACCATACCATAAAATCAGATTAGAATATAGTAGAATACAGAAGGTATTAGAAGATCTTGGCGGCTAACAAGATCCTGACGAGAGACTCGATGATGAACTCTTAAAAAACAGAGAGAGATTGATTAGATTCTAAAGGAGATCTTGAATTCATAAGCCAAGCTACTATCAGCAAAAGCAGATATAACTAATAACTCAAACAAGTATCATATTCAAGATCTTTCACAAAGCTATTGTCTCTCTATGCATAAACCCATTTACTAAGAAAACCACTAGATTCATAAGCTCAAATCAAGTTCGTACCTATGAAGATTGACAGAGGAAGAGGCGACAGAGAAGGTGACTGCGTTTGTATGTGTTTTGCTTTCACTTCTTCTGCGTTTGCAAGACAAACACGAGAGAAGAAGAAGAGAGTATCTATGATGAACGATGGTTGAATCCTCTCATCTGATGTGGAATTATAAGAATTTGATCTGTAAATACGATTGTAGAAGAAGAAGGAAGAAGACTTTGATGATCGATTGTAAAATCTAATTTTTCCCCAAATTACATAATCCTAGATTTTTAGAGAATTGGGCATGCCCAATGTCCATATGGTTTTGCCCATTTGATCAT
Organism: Camelina sativa; assembly: GCF_030686135.1. NCBI lineage: Eukaryota > Viridiplantae > Streptophyta > Magnoliopsida > Brassicales > Brassicaceae > Camelina > Camelina sativa. The sequence goes on along the minus strand of NC_141895.1, from coordinate 4,577,158 downwards.
GGATCAAATTTGGTCTTTGGACCAACGGAACTATTTAATTATTGGGCATGTCCATAGCCCGCCCGTAATAGTTTGGACTGGTCTCGACCATGGGCCGAGAGCCCAATTGACAGCTATACATCCACGGCTTTGATTGCTGCTTGGTTCAGGGTGGACAAAACCAACTCTCTGAACCTGTCTTGTTGGTCACGTGGAATATTATTGAGGTTAGGCAAGGTATATCCACCATCGGTTCTAAGGCTCGAAAGTATATTCCGGTGAGAGTATCTCAGCATACACTCATCGTAATAGAGCACGGCCTCTCTTTGATTCGGACACCGAGTTAAGGATTCGTTGACTGCGAAGGCGATGCAGTTACGGGAAACTTCTGACGAGACATCTCCGCGGCAAAGGAAAAGTCCTGTGACCCTGTCGGGAGCTTGACCCGCTGTGGCGTTTTGAAACCCGGTGGAGTATAAAGCGCTGCTGGAAGAGAAGGAAGTCAAAACTGTTTTGAGGTTGGTGTCGTAAGTGCTGTTCCTTGAATACGTTGTCGTGTTTGGACAATAATAGTATAACAGAGAAAGGTTTTGCGCTGAAGCTCTGAAGCAAGTGAGAATGGATATAAGGACAAGGAAGATGAATGTGGCGCACGAAGACATAGTTGCGTTATTTTGTTCTGTTGTAGATTAGAGTTAAACAGAGGATGCTTTTTATAACCAAAATCGTTGACTAGTCAAGGTCAAAGTAAACGCAAAACTATATTCGAAACTTTCATATCCATTATTTTTTTATTATTTCAGTAGTTCTTTTCTTTCTAGATGATATAGAAAATGAGAATTGGGCAATATCGCTATTAATATTATCTAAACAGTCCAAATTTAAACCTTAAAGTCTTAATTCCTAGTTTTATAATCCTAAAAGTTAAATTTAAACCATCAATTCTATACTGAGCTGCAGAAAATTATTTAAATTTCAGGATTTACATCTAAAGATAAATATCAGAATTAATGTAACAAATAATGAAATTCACTAAACAACATTCAACAAACTGTTGCTTGTCCAACTTGTGCCAGTTTTTTTCGTTTGTGGATGATATTGAAATGAAAATTGGACTTGGGCAATATGGCCGCAACGTTATTAATAATTACGAAAACGACTTATATAACAAAGAGATTTTATGTAATAACTAGATTTAATATAAGAGTTGGGTAAATTTCTAAAATTTACAGAATAGTTAAAATTCAAACTTCTAAGTTCTAACTCTTCATTTAAACACTTAACCCTAAAAAATAAACCTAAACCCTAAACCTAAACAATTTTTAGTGTCTTAAACAATTCTTATGTTCATATACGTATTTTAAAATATTTTTATAGTTAGAATTTATTTTTTGTTTTATTTTTATCTTCTTACTTTTTAAAATATTAATTATTCAATTTTTATTTTTTACAATTATCTTTTATTTTACACAAATTTTTATTCGATAACAAAAAAAAAACAAAAATTTTATTCGAACAATTAAAACTAAACTTTACGTAAGCAGATATCAATACTAGTGCATCTAGTATAATATAAATTCTCTCTATTGATTAATAGTCAGTGTATGTACCTTTCGTTAAACTATAGATGGATCCACACTCCATTGATACAACCCCTGCAACTGAGGAAATAAAGATGATGCTTCCAAATTTAGAAGCTTTAAGGAGAGGATGTGAAAGTTGGCTAAGATGATAAGCAGATTCCAAGTTTGTTGACATATGGATGGAGAAATCGTGTGACACATATTCAATTGTTGGCTTTGTACGAACCATGCCAACGTTGTTAACCTATGTTGAACAAAGATAAATCTATTATCTATATGTACTTAGTAAGTATATTTCCTATACGAGAATATGCTTAGTTTCTTTAAGGTAAGATTAACTCACAAGAATGTTCAGCTTGCCATCAAACATCTTTGAGACGGTTTGCATAAGTGTTTCCCTTACAGAATGAGAGGATACATCACAGATTGAACCGCTAACTTGAAACCCTTTCTTTTTCCATTCACTTAAACTTTGATTGAGGATTGTTTCAGATATATCGCATACATAGATTCTAGCTCCAAGACCAGCTAGCTCCTCTACGATAGAATGCCTACATCATTCCCAAAGTATATATATTATTAAAATCAAATATTTTATATGTAAAATAATTTTTTATTAAATTATATATGAACATGATATTATTTATATATGCCTTGGAAAGAATTTTAATATATACATTTTTAAGTTTATAATTATGAAATGTGCATGTTAAAAAAGGACAATTTTCACAAATTGCATAAAAATAAGTTTTCATTTTAAATTTATCACATCATTTCTAAAATTTTAAAAGTACTAAAATAGCATCATACTTTTAATCTAATACTCTAAATACTAAATCATATCTCTTCAAAATTATATCCTAAATGTAAAATAAAAATTCAAACCAAAAAAAAATATAGATAACCATTGGAAATGGTGTAAGCTTTTTTTTGGCATAATGATAGATGTAGCAAAGGTTACAGGAAAATAGATATGATATATGATTGGTAAGTCAAACAATACCAATGCGATATAAAAGTAGTCTTGCTTTTGTATAGGTTAATCTACTTGTTAATTTATACCACTTTTAACGATCGACATATATCTATGATGAAAGTATTGAGATTATAATATCTACAGATATATATATATATATATATATATATATATATATATTAAATGTTTACAATAGGTCTCTTTAATGTAACTGAAACCAAATAAATTTATGATAGACTATTTAAAAAATATAGAAGATTTTCTAATATATATATATATATATACATATATCACATTATATTCAATAATCATATATAAAGTATTAAAGACACAACTCAAATTTGTATTTAATAGTATTCTATAAGTTACAGTTTGACTGTCTTTAAAACATATGTACTAAAAAAATGGTATCATAACATAATTGTTTTATCTCCCCCATGAAATAACAGAAAACAATAGTTGCAAAATTAATTTATTTTTAATTATACTATTTATTTTAAAATAATTAGAAATAGAGACAATTTATAGAAGAAAAACATATTTATATTAAATTTGACACACTTTTATTTTCATGAATTTTATAAAAAAATTAGTTAGACTTAGCTTAGAGTATAAATTTTTTGTTTTGTGATATCATATCAATAAATTATTTTAAAATTGACTTATCATATTATAAAATTATTTGTTGTAAACTATTACTTTTATATATGAAAATAAAATTAATATATAAGACAACATAATTTATCTATCAAAGTAAGGTCTTACACCTTTTTTTTCTTAGAATACTTATCAGTTTTTTTGTTTCCAAAAAAAACAAATTATAAATAAACTAATTTATCTTAATTATTTAACGAACAGACAAAATTGAATTAATTTTGCTGTAAATAATTGTCCTATTACTATAACGAACAGACAAAATTATACTATTTATATTAAATGATTAGAAATAGAGACAATATATAGAAAATAAAAAATATATATTAAATTTCACACAGTTTTCTTTTCAATGGTTTTTTTATAAAACTGCTTAAACTTATATTATAAGATATTTGTTTTGTGATATCGTTTTAATAAATTATTTTAAAATTGACTTATCATATATAAAAATATTTTTTTGTTAACTATTACTTTTAGATGATGACAATAAAATTAATATATATGACAATATAAAATTATCTATTAAAATAATTAAAGTTTTTTATTTTCCAAAAAAGAAAAAAATATAATTTATCTTAACTATTTAACGAAAACACCATATATAGTTGACTTTGCTATAAGTAATGGTCTTATTACTATATACTGTTTAAATAATTTCAACAATATATTGTAATCAAAAATATTTAGTAATATGTACTTTAACTTTCCTTTTTTCATGACCCTTCTATATAACAATATATAATATATATATATTATAAATTATAGTTGAATAGTAGTATTATGAATATTATTTTCATCTGTAAATGTCATATATAATTGATTAGAAATTTCATTTTTTTAATTTTAAGTTAATAATGCATACATAATACGTAAACTATGCATCAGGTGAACTACTATTTAGTATATATATATAACAACGTCTTAATAAAATCCAGAACAATGGGTCACAAATATGATATAGCTAGAGATTAGATAGACCAACCCAATTCCGATGCCTCCACCAGTTACAAGAGCAGTGATACCTTGAAGACTCCATATTTTATCCATTTTTTTTGTTTGTGCCTATGAGTATCAATGACTAGAGATATAAGTATATAACACATGTTATATAGAGACATATAAAATAATAGAATACTAGCTGGTGACCTTTCGGAGAGCGGATACGTACATGATGCGGCAATTAAAGAAAAATGTCAATGACGCAAAATAAAAAGAAATTATATCAAAAGGAAATAAATTTAAATTTGGTAAAGATAAATTAAGTAAATTATTTAAACAAAAAAAATAGTATTCTGATTTATACTCGTGTAAATGTTTCAAAATAAATGAATTTCTTGTCTGTGTTATATTATTTTTATGTGAATGTCGAATTGCTCTGTGTATGATTTGAGTGTTAGATGTTTGTTATGTTATGACGTAATAAAAATACTCTAATGAAAGTTGAACAAGATTACTAAAAGTAAAAATAAAAAGACTCTAATGAAAGTTGAACAAGATTACTAAAAAGAGTAAGGTTCCGTGTAAGATAGGCATCACGTTTGATAATTATTTAAATAAAAGGTATAACGTATATATATTTAGAATTTTTGCACGTACTTTTAAAAAAGTTAGGTGAATATTCGACTTTTCTTTTTTTAACTCATAATCAATTAAAATTTAAATTAGGTGAATAATATTCGACTTATTGATATATCTATATTTTAAATGGCCAAAGAATTATAACCTTGATTGGTTTATCTATATTTATTTAATATTAATAAAAATATATAAAAAAAAGACAAATAGAATAGAGCACAAAAGACAAACTACTCACATTCTCTACTTCAGCAGAAAATGTCAGATTTTCGATGAGATTTGACGTAAAAAAACAAAGTACATACTTTTTTTTCTATACATTTTTTTTTAACTCACATCGTAAAGGTTTCTTAGGTCCAAAAACTAATCTTTTGGGGCGGGGTGAACAACGTGGCCAATGCTACTCGAACTCAGGTGACAAAAGTTTTCTCCATTTACCATTAAACCAAGACGACTTGGTTTATAGTTTCTTTATAACATGTATTAATTAACTCTACCATAAACTTCTCAACCTATATGTTCTTAACTTTCATTCCTTTTGTAGACGTTAATTAGTTTCTTATTGTCTTTAATTTACTTAGAAAGTAGGACTGATCTGTATTTGTAAAATAATTGATATTTGTTATTTTTAATCAAATTATAAAGTTTTATATATTTTTTTTTTATCCCCAAACATTTACAGTATCAGTTGAATTTGAAAAAAATTATAAGTATGTATATTTTATTAAGAATTACTGAAAAATTAATTTATTAAAATTTAATATATATTATTTAGTTTCAATAAGAAATAATTTTGGGTTTCAGTTATAAATTCAGATTCAATTATTATAATCATGATGAATATTAGAGTATTTTTCAATTACCATATTTTATTATTAATGATAGAAATTAAAAAATATTAGGATATCGATGAATGTCCATATACAGAAAAACTACTATAATTAATGATGATCTGAATCATTGTATTGGGCTATATATTTCAATTTTGACCCAATTCGTAAAGATGCAACAAAAATATTCTTCAAAAATGTTAAGATAGATATTTATTGTTAATGATAAATATTAAAAATATTAGGATCTCAATGAATGACCATATATAAAAAAAAACTAATGTAATTAATAAATTTATCTGAACTATTGAATTGGGTTATATATTTCAATTTTGACCGACTTGTAAAAATGTACTTCAAAAATTAATATTATATATGATACAATATGCATTTTAGTTGTGTCAAAATATAGAAACCTTGCATTTGTGTAGAGTAAACTGAAAAGATAATATTTTTGTGAAGATTTCTTGTTGTTAAGAAAGAAAGAAAAAGTAAAACTACGAAGAAAATTTGTAGAAAGCTTGAGAGGACTTCGAAGAGAAAGTTTTGATTTTTGGATTTTGGGATGAATTATGAAGTAATAGATCAGAAGGGGTTTTTGAGCCCTCATATTATTAACACTTAGAGCACCTCCTTTTGACAAAGGCTTGCTTGTACATGTTTTACATTCACCATAGCCATATTGTGGGTGCCTATTAAAGTTTTCGAACATATTCACTATTTATTTAATATAGTTTCAAATGGATCAATTTATTATAGCTCTTGTACGTTGTGTTCGTCACCAACACACACAAGTCTCGGCTCAAGCATGTGGCTTATAGGAGAAACCATTGACAGTGAGACCCCCATCAACACAAATGGTCTGACCAGTAATATATGAAGCTGCAGGCAGACACAGAAAAGCCACAAGTGATGCAACCTCTTTAGGCTCTCCAGCGCGACCAAGTGGGATTCTACTAAACAAACTGTTCTTGAAATCGGCGTCTTCCAAAGTCTGAATTTTTCACAAGATTGTAAGACATAATAATAAAATGTGTATAATGTTAACTGAAAATTAAAGAAAAAACAAAGAGCTGGAGAGAATCATTAATTACAGGTTGAGCCATTGCAGTATAGATAAAATTAGGAGCAACCGAGTTGGCTCGTATGCTATCTCTTGCCCATTCACACGCCAAAGTTCTTGCCAGTTGATTCAAAGCTCCTTCAAATACCAAAACGAAAAAAGATAAACTACGAGACGGTTATGAATCCCAACGAAAACTAAACTTTGTATGAGTGTATAAGCTTCTTAGGACAACCGATCCAGTAATCGTTGAAAATAGCTTTCGGAGTAAGTCGGAGTAAGTCTAGTGGATCATATATGTTTTTAGAAAAAAAAAAAGTATTCCCAAATATCTCAATGCATCAGTTTACTATGTTATAAATCTCAATCTAATCATTCTGACTATTAATTTTGACATACAACACTATCTAAAAGCCTAAAACAACTTAATAACGTAACTCAACATTAAATTCAGTTTTCATCAAACATCATTTAAAAATTATACAGATACATGAAATTCTCTTATATGTTAACCCAACATATAAAGTTAAAGTATTTATATGTTTCGTATATATATATATATATATATATATATATATATTATTCACAATACTATTACGTACATAGTATAATTGAGAATCACTATATTGATTAATATTTAGTCAGTCTATATGTACCTTTCGTTAAACTATAGATGGATCCACACTCCATTGATACAACTCCTCCAACAGAGGAAATAAATATGATGCTTCCATATTCAGAAGCTTTAAGGAGAGGATGTGAAAGTTGGCTAAGATGATATGCAGATTCCAGGTTTGTAGTAATATGGAACGAGAAATCGTCTGCCACAAATTCTATTGTTGGCTTTGAACGAACTACACCAACGTTGTTCACCTATGTTGAACAAAAATGAGTTACAAAATAATCCTACATGTAAAACTACTTTTAATAGGTATATTTTTCCTATATGAGAATATGCTTACTTTGTTATCGATATATATGTATATATATAGTCTAGAAAAGTAAGATTAACTTACAAGGATGTTCAGCTTGCCATCAAACATCCTTGAGACGGTTTGCATAAGTGTTTCTCTCTCGGAATGAGAGGATACATCACATATTGAACCACTCACTTGAAATCCTTTATTTTCCCATTCGCTTAAACTTTGATTCATTAGTGTTTCAGATATATCGCATACATGGATTCTAGCTCCAAAACTAGCTAGCTCTTCTACTATAGCATGCCTAATCATTCCAAAAACAAGTGAATAGATATATAAAATAGCACTTTGACAAAAAAAAGATATAAAACAACATCTTAAATGTAAATCCAGAACAATGGGTCAAAAATATGGTATAGCTAAAGAGAAGAGAGACAAACCCGATTCCGCTGGCTCCACCAGTTACAAGAGCTGTCATACCTTGAAGACTCCATCTTTTATCCATCATTTCTTATGTACCAGGAGGGAGTATCAATTATGTAGCGATAACACATGTTAAATATATATAGAGTTAAATTAGATAAAATAATACAGTACTTGATATTGGGACGAGGCCAAACTAAAACTAAACTAAAATTTGATATTGGGATTTAATATCAATATTGTACATACATTTAATTTATGTATTTCAAATAACAAATTCTAACTCATTTTTTATGAAATTTAAAATTTATAAAAAAAATTATTCCGCGTTGTAGCACGAATTACTACCTAGTAGAGTTAAATTAGATAAAATAATACAGTACTATATGACCTTTGGGAGATTGGAAACACTATTAAAGAAAGTTGTGAAATTACTTCAAACCCATTAGAATAAATTTTCATGTTAAAAGAAACTTAGGAGACTTTTAGAAAGTCACTTCAAATCAATTGGAACATAAATTTTATACATGCTAATTAATTAAATATAAATATGTTCAACACATCTATGTACTACGCATATTGTAAAACACATAATAAATAATAGCTCATTATATATTAGTTGTTATGTGCTCATTATATATCTAAGTTATGTGCCAAATGATATATCTTAACTTCAAAAAACTTATTGGTATAAATGTATCATTTATGAATTATCAACATGGTTAAACTATAAAAGAAGACTCAAATGATCGCTAAAAAAAAAGTCTCAAACGAAAGTTGACAAATAGGAAAACAAAGACTGGAAAATCGGGTACCATGCCGAAGGTTCCGTGTATGAAGATGCAACATGTTCTTTTCAACTTTATGCAACTCTTTAAAATTTCATATCAATAAAAATATTTCACAGTTTGGTGATTTTCAAAATTGTTTGGATTTAATACCAATATTGTACATACACTTAGTTTATGTATTTCAAATAACAAATTCTAACTCACTTTTATAAATTTAAAACTTATATACAAATTATCTATTATTCAATGGCAAAATTGTTTTTGGTAAGACTTAATGTTTAATTTATGAAAAGAGTAATACTAACTAAAATGTTGTATTTTTTTTTATGTTTTTTGACGGTTTCAGCCTATACAATACTTCTTCCATTCTTTACTTTATTATAGTAGTCTTCCTGCAAAGTGAAAAAATCATATAATTAATTTTTTATTAGCAGCGAAACAAATACAGTAAATGAAAAGAAAACTTAACTACAACATTAAAGTGAAGAAAATATGTATTTTAGTCATAGAAATCTTAAAGTGCACAAATATAAAAAATTTCAAACATATGAAAAGTTTACAATATTATTATCACTTACACTTCTAAAAAACAATTATGAAATTTAGAGGAGTGTGTATATGGCAAAACAGTTGTTTCAATACTGATTGAAATTTAAAATACTATAAATTTGGTGCTACAACAAGGGTAATAATTATTTTATTATTTTGTTAATACCATCTATATTAAAATATATACATAGTTAAAATGATTAAGTTATGATTATGTAAAAAACAAATTGTCAAGCCGAATCCCACAGGTTAAATACTATGCCGACTAAACACCATTTCATATATAAACAACACAATTATGGATAGTTAAACAAATTACAAACTATTCTACAAAAAAAAAATTGAATATTTTTAAAAATATTTCGAGAGTTTTTTAAAATTATAATTTTTACACTAAACGTAAATAAAAGATTCAAATAGAAAATTCATGTATTTTGTTTAAATGTTTTAGCCAAATTTTTTTTAATAATAGTTGTATAATGGGTAATTATTATAGAGAACCGTTATGAGACTTAAAATTTTTGATAGGACACGAATGGATGAGATGTAACAGAACAGATGTATTGGAATGGGAAGAGACTAAACTAAAACTAAACTAAATTTTAATATTGGGATTTAATTACCAATATTATACATACATTTAAATTATGTATTTCAAATAACAAATTAATTCACTTTTACGAATTTAATTTATAAAAAAAAATATTCCCCCACTAGCAGGGATTACTAAATTAGCTAAAATAATACTAAATGACCTTTGGGTGATTGGAGACACTACTAAAGAAAGTTGTGAAATTACTTCAAACCATTAGAATAAATTTTCATGTTAAAAGAAACTTAGGAGACTTTTAAAGAGTTACTTCAAATCAATTGGAACATAAATTTTATATATGCTAAGTAATTAAATATAAATATGTTCAACACATCTATGTACTACACATATTGTAAAACACATAATAAATAATAGCTCATTATGTATTAGTGGTTATGTGCTCATTATATATCTAAGTTACGTGCCAAATGATATATCTTAACTTCAAAAAACTTATTGGTATAGATGTATCATCTATGAATTATCAACATGGTTGAACTATAAAGGAAGACTCAAATGATCGCTAAAAAAAAAAGACTCAAATGATCGCTAAAAAAAAAGACTCAAACGAAAGTTGACAAATAGAAAACAAAGACTGGAAAATCGTGTACCATGCCGAAGGTTCCGTGTATGAAGATGCAACATGTTCTTTTCAACTTTGTCCAACTCTCTTTCTTTATAATTTCATATCAATAAAAATATTTCACAGTTTGGTGTTTCTTAAAAATTGTATTCCTTCCTTTGTTTTTCTTGATAATTAAAGCTTTAGTGAACTATAATGTATTAGGCACATGTAGTGTCAACGTTGTCATGTTTTCTAAAACATGTGGCCCTGTTCTTTCCTAAACGCTGCGACAGCGGCAGCGACGGAGTTAAACGACGTGTCACGAAAAGTAGAAATAAATTAAACGATAACGGAGCTTAAAAATAATTGTTTCAGTTGAGTCGCTGAAGGCAGAAAATGAGTCGCGACGACATCATATAAGTCGCTGAAATTAACAGCGAAAGTTCCGTCATCATCTTCGTTCCTTTTCTGCGACCATTTTTCTCTCACTACTGTGTTTTCCTCTCTCTCCCAAAACTGTAAATCTTCTATTTTGTTGGTGTCGCAGCGTTTGGGAAAAGAACATGGCCATAGTTTTTTTATTGTCTCAGTTTACTTAGAAATATGTCTTGTACTTCTAGTCTTCTAGTCGACCCATCTTGTCAAACAAACAAAAAATTACGTCATGAAATGATTTCTTCTCCCTTATTTTTGTGAGTTGGTTTGATGCGTAACACTGAACACTTCAAACGTGGCTTTGCTATCATGGTCCAATCAGTCATATACTCATATTAATAGCACTAATTTCGAGAGAAACAATTCATCTAAGAATATTGGACGTTGTTAACGTATACAAATACTTCGGGAAGACTAGCTCATAGGTTTCGAACAATAACAATCAAAATACAATATACGAAACAAGAAAATTTAATGGAGGCTTATTACTGGCCAATGCGAGCGAACACCTTATAACTAGGAAGACTTAATTGAATCATGAGATATTGTGCTCCTAGAAAGAAAGGAGGAAATAACGCACGTTTTGCTACAACATAAAAAAACAAAAGGAGTTCAAACACTTAATCTTGATATTTCAGGTTTTGGTCTTTTCGCTTGGTTTGGTCAATGGTTAATGTCTCATCACACACCATTTCTTCTTCACAGCTTTGCTGCGATTGATGAAGCACGCAAGTTGTTCCTTGGCGGAAACTTTAGATCCTCCAATCCCTCCAATCTCTCAAAGTACTGATCTACCATTCTATCATTGATGTCCTCCAGTCGCCTTGGCTCCCACTATATATTTCAGCAATACATCAACAATATTTTGTACATATTATTTTCAAAAAAAAAAAAAATATATATTTTGTACATATAAATATTTAAAAAAAAAAAAAATAAAGAAATTTATTAAACCTTTGGGTTCTTATCTTTGTCCACCAGTATGGCTCTACACCCCTATATAAGTAAGACACCTTATAATTACGTCTATAGAAGACAATATGACAAAATGAAGATATATATACAATCGGAAAATCCAACAAAACCTCCACTACGTCTTTGCTTAAATCTCCCTTCATCACATGACACACCATTCTATACTCACGAATAAGGCAGTGCCCCACCCCCTGTAGTCTTCCTTCTCTTATCTGAAATATATAAATACACTCAGCTTTTTCTCATTATATTGCATGTAGCACATTTTGGGAACTAACCGATCTAAGAGATATTTTAAGGCTTGATGGTGAAGCCTTCTTCAATGCTTGAGTGGTAGAGGAGATCCAGTCATCTGGTCTCTGAGTAAATTCTCTCTCCTAACCAATTCATATATGAGGGTAGAGTGCAAATGTGCAATGTTAAAGGTAACTCAGTGAACTCATGATCATCGAAAGCAATCATTTCCTATATCATAATGAAAAAATTACAAGTGCAGATATGATATCCTCCACTGTTCTTCTCGAGAAGCACCTATCAATGACATCTAACCTGCGTAAAGAAACAACTTTTGTATTAAAGATCTATCACATGGATGCTATAAAGGGCGACTGAAAGCTGATACCAATACATGGTTGAAATTAGCAAAACATGTAACGTACTCATAACCAATAATTTATAATATTTGTTTTTCACATTACTTAGAATTCTTGTGATGATGGCATGAGAAAAGTTCTTAGGAAAAAAAAGATACACTTGCCTGTGGTAAGCACTGTTCTGTTTGACGTGCGGACGCTCAGTGTATGCATCAAGAATTGTTGAGGCAAAGCTTGGATCACTTGAACCAACTGTACAAAGATCTTCTTCTAGTGAAGTTAACCTCTGTGGAAAGTAGTACCTTACTAAGTAACGATCCTTGGCAAAGCAAATAGTGTTTTTACAATTTAGCTATAAAGAAACATTTGAAGTATATATATATATATATATATATATATATATATATATATATATTGTCTTTCAGAATGTCGGAGGAAATTTTTGACTTGCCATCCATTACACTTATATAAGTGAAAACAGTCAACACAAACCATTAACCCGAAGAAGATAAGCACCCCGAACAGATTGTTCCAAAGACATATAACTATAGTGCAAGATACGTTTGAAATACCTCAAATAGTCCTTGGCAAAAAAAATGGCAGTCAAATTAAACGATAGAAAATTATTAATTTGTTCAATGCAATGTGCAAGTTCAACTAAAATCCCATTTGCATCACCAGCCGTCATAGTATCCAATAGCTAGTTCGAAAAAGAAAAAAAAAATGCTAGAGACCAGATTACAAAAAAAATTATGGTTATTTTTTATAGTTTGGAACAAGTTTCTTAATACTACATATATAATAATATCATGTAGTAATTAAGTCTATAATAATATAAAATAAAAATACAATATTACATACTGAAAAGGAAGAACTACTAAAAGTCTACAACGAAGAAACTTTGGTTACGTTGAGGCAGAGCCGTGGTTCATATGTAAAGGCATATTAATCTGCCCTAGGCCACCAAAAAGTTATCAAATTAAAGGCCACATTAAGTTTTGCTCCGTGTTTACTTTAAATTTTACAGGAGCCCTACTTTTAGCCTAAACATGGGAAATTAAATACTAATGATGTAAGAAAGGGATTTCATACCGTTGAGGGCACAAAATGAGTTGCAAGGCCACAAGCAAGCATTTCGGCTCCATCTAACCTAGCTCCTGTGAGGCCAACATACTCTCCTGGTATAAATTCAAGAACAAGACATGAAAGATGAGAGGGCTAGATATAGGCTCGAGTTTTGTCGACATGCAAAACATATTAATGACTTTCGTTACCAAAAAAGCCAGGGAGCCTGGACAAGAAATAGGAGGCTCCTACATCTGGTAAGAGCCCAAGAGCTGTCTCAGGCATGGCAAAAACCTAGGAGAATCTCATAAAATATGGAAGTGACATGAGCATATTTGAGAATTGAGATCGATATCTATCATGCCTGGACATGTTTAAGAAAACTCTACGTACCGTGTTCTCAGTTGCAATCCGAAATCGACCATGGATGGAGACACCAGCTCCAGCTCCCATGACAATACCATTCAAAATCGAAACCTATAATTAATGTCGAAACGGTATGGAAACTGAATGAATGAGCTTACACACTCTGTGTAATTAAATTCACTAAAAGGACAGTATGTATGCTGAGACCTGAGCTTTGCTATACGTGGCCAGAACATAGTTGAGCGTGTATTGGTCTGCGAAAAAAGGGGCACCAAGTCTCCATTTGCCTAGTCCATGTAGTATTGAGAAAGAGTGTGTGTAGAAATAAGCACAAGGAAACTGGAAACATAAAAATGGTTATGGGAGGGTGATATTGACTTATACCTTGTATGACGTAACTAAGAAGAGGTGGAATGTCGCCACCAGCACAAAAGGCTCTTCCCTGACCCTTTAGGATGACAAGTGTCACACTAGGATCCTCCTCATATGCACGGAATAGTTGCAGCAAACGGGAGATCTAGAAAAGATTGGTTCAAACCAATTATATATATATATATATATATATATATATAACTAGCTAGTATACACAAAATGGAGGAATAAACAACAATAGGAAGAATTCAATACCATGTTAGAGGACAGAGCATTCAGCTGCCTGGGTCTGTTTAATGTCAAGATTCTAACACTTGATTTTTCTTCCACCAAAATCTGTGATCAATATTGATTGAGAAAGAGAGAAGAGCTGATCATCGAGTGTAGTTAAGAGGAGAAACCAGACCTGAGAGTGAGAGGCCATCTCGGCGGACGACGTTGTAATCTTCTTCCCTTTTTTCTTGCGCGGAAAAATTTATACCAGAACAGCTAGGAGATTCAAGATAGATGAAGTTCTATCTTACTTATGGTTAAGTCAACTTTAAATGTTTTTTTTGTTGATTAATGAAAACTGATTGTTAGCAGGATGGTGAAGTGTACAAATTAATAAACATATGACTACACATTTAAACTAAATAAATGCATCAGTACCTACACGAATTATTAAATTTGTATGGTGACACATATATAAACAAACATATATTATGTGACCAACACAATAACCACTAGTTATTATTTTTCGATTTAACTCGATATTTCCAATAGATGTTGTGTCATTTGTGAGAGGGATGTGATTTTAACTTAAGCACTAGTCCTTTCTTTTTAATGTCTATTTAATCGACAAAAAATTCATGTGATATATAAGCAATTAGATTCATTGTGTTTTACAATTTTCTCATCGTTTTCGTCTTCTGTATTGATTTTGGTACCAAAAGATAAAATATGATAGTTATTATGGTGTTGGACACAAAACTTATACATGTCATCAAGAAAATTCATACTGTCGTATGGGTACTAATACACTAAATTAATCTATATATATATGTGACCATGTGCTGTGTTATATTTTGTATAACTTACATTGTATTAAAATTATGTACATGACCCCAGGCGGGAAAATAGGATGTCTGTATAGCAGTAATACCTATATGTTAAACTTGGATTTGTGAAACTATGATAAGATGAGCTATCAAGATTTTTACATTTTTGTTGATGCTGCCATCAACGTAAGTATTATTTTTGTTTCCATATTCAACGTCAATGGATATATATCACTATATCAGTTTGCTAATGTTTCTCTTTTTATTTTATTTTTCACACAAACTTTTGGCATCAAAGTAAGCATATAGACCTACCTTTCAGATGGATCACCCCAATGGAAGTAAAGTGACTACAAGGATCTGAATTTGGTTCAAAACTTGAGAGATATACTTTTGATGAAGATAACAAATCATGGTTCGCTAACAAAAGGTTTTTTCTTTCCTTCCAATATCTCTATTGATATCTTAATTAATAATTGAGTTGATAACTTTTTAGAGATTCAATGAATTTAATAAAAATAAATGAAAGCTTGATATACATGTGAAGCCTATGCTAATAAACCTCATGGCTTTTCCATACCCTGTAGGTCAGTTGCGTACATGAAAAAATAAAGGAACGTGTAGATGGAGTTGTGTCTCTCGTAATATATATATATACGCATATATAGCAAAAGAATCAAAGAAGTGAAAAATGAGATGACAAATGGATGACTTAATTTCTTCTTTCTTTTTTGACAATGACTTATATTAAGAATTTAGAAAACTTGAATGAGCATTCATCCATTGTTTTACCATTTGAGATGAAAAAATTAGAAAAACGATTTAGTTCATTTAACTAAAAAATTAGAAAAATAAACAAACTGTAAAACAATTTTTTATTCAATATTTTGTTTCAGTTATTCATCCGCATGCAACCATCCACATGTGTAAAAACGAATAGTGCATAGACTAGTAACATGGTCAGAGGAATACTCAAATGATCGTTAAACAAAATAAAGACTCGAATTTTAATAACATAAAAAAATAAAGAGAAGACTCCAATGAAAGTTGACAATGCACTATAAGAAAACAGGCAATTTACGACTGCACTTATAGTCGTTTAATAGTCGTTAAATAAAAAATTACGATTACGTTACGACTAATTATTATTGTCGTAACACGTTAGTCGGTAAGAAATTCAGTCGTAAATTAGTCTGTAAATAGCGACTCCTTTACGACTAATACACGTAGTTGTAAATTTAGTCGTAATGTAGTCGTAACATTTTACGACTGTTTGGTGACCATGTTACGATTAATAAAAGTGTGAGCAGTCGTAGTGTACATGTAGTCGTAAGTTAGTCAGTAAACATTTACGACTATTTGATGACATTTTAACGATTAATGCGATGTGAACGAGATTAGTTTGGGAATAGTTGTGATATAGTCGTTAAAATGTAGCGACTACGTGGCTACTACGTGACAACTATTTGACGATTGTGTTGCGACTATTTGACGACTGTGTTGCGACTATGTAAAGCCAGATTTAATGACTATTTGAAGATTATAGGGGTTAAAAACCAGAATCTTTTTATTTTTGTTTTGTTTATAATTCTAATTTATAATCAAAGAAAGCCCTAAAATTTGCATTTTTAATAACCAAAAGTTAACCATAATTGTAATTAGTACACCACATTATCAATAACAAAAAAAGAGAACCATATTTATAACAACCAAAAGAGAGAACCAGAATGATAAATCCTAAAACTATGATTCTCTTAAGTGACAAGGAACAACACATCATCCCAAAGTGTCAAGTTCATTAGAGTAAGAAATAAAGAGAGATAAGTAGCCTAAGAATTAACCTAAGGAGGAGATGCTCTTTATGTAGGATGGTCGATGGATGCATCACTTGATTCAGACTCATGGAATTCGACAAAGGTCGGATCAAGTTTGCTCATGAACTTTTCCAAGCGCTCTATCTTCTTCTGTTGCTCAGCCACAACTTTGGAATGTTCTGCTTCACGAGCAGCAATCTCAACATCACGTTTTGTATTATAGGCAACTTGTTATTCAATGATACGATGAGTTTCCTTCATTTGCTCTTGCAATGCTACAAACGATGACGACTGTCCTTGTTGATGATAGATGTTGCCATTGAGAAGATCCTGAAGATGATCCTTGAGGCTTCCGAGCCCAAAAATATTACCTCGTGAATCCTTCTCAGTGGACTGAGAAAAGAAAAGGTGAAACTGTAAGTAGAGAATATGAAAGTTGAAGACTCTTTAAATATAGATTGTGAGAAATGTAACTTCACCTGAAGAAAGATGGCGGTATAATCTTCTGCTGTGAGCTCCTGAACTCGTGAAGGATCTGACTCCATCTCAGATAAGCTTAGCTTGTAAGTTTTTCTCATAAGTTGTAAAGATCTTCTAGGCCTTGTGATCGACATACATACCATCTGGCTTTGTATGAGTCTCTTTGAAAACCTCACCAAGACTCACTGGTCTCCCAAGTTTTTCTTCTTGGAATATTACAAAAACAAAGAAAAGAGTTAAGACATAAGTTTAAGTAAGGTGTAAGAAGAAAACATAAGTTATTCACCAAGCCTTGTTTGACTTGTTGATACGACGTTGGCCCAGATAAGTGCATGTGAGGACCGAGACCATTACGGTCTGACATGCGAGCATTGGAATAGATTCGACTCCTTTTCTGTGCTTCTTCAGTATCCCACTGAGCAACCATTATTTTCCACATGTCACCCTTGATCCATTTAGGTCGCACTCGACTTATCCTAGCGTCGCTAACCATGTTTTTCATCCGTCGTTGGCATATCTCATAGAAATACTCTTGCACTGTCCCTGTTATCAAAGGATCCCAAGTGTGTCTTTTCTAGGAAAAAAGGAAAATAGAATTAAGTTAGTGAAAAACAACTTAATTAAAACCTAGCTATGAAGAAAACCTCAGAACATAAAACTATACCGCAAATTCAATGAAGTATCTTTCTCGTCTCTCCGGAGGCACACATGACCAATTGTAGTATGGACCATCAAATTTGTTTGTAAAAACTTTAGTAATCTTCCGAACCAGTGCTGATTTAGCATCACGAGTAAACCTCATATAACATAAGAATAAGAATCAAGTCAGTTTGAGAACCAACTAACTAGAACATGGTTGTAAGTCTTTCGACCAATAACAGACATGAAACACTAAGTCTTTCGACAACAAAAATCAACCAACTAACTAGAACACGGTTGTAAGTCTTTCGACCAATAACAGACATGAAACACTAAGTCTTTCGACAACAAAAATCAACCAACTAACTAGAACAAGGTTGTAAGTCTGAGGCGTAAAATAACAGACATGAAACACTAAGTCGCTTACTACAATCTGATGCAAACCAATAACAGACATGAAACCCTAAGAGTGTTTACTACAAGCAGACAACAAAAATCAACCAACTAACTAGAACACGGTTGTAAAATTATGAAAAAGTAGACATACCAAGTCGTTTCAGGCTTCGGTTCCGGAGAGAGGACGGTGGTGAACTTATGACAGTCCGGCACCATAAGTATCGCGTTTAGAGCCCTCAACGTGTCCTCCTGGAGTTCCGGCAACACTGGATCTGACTCTGCGAAGTTGTTACCTTGAGAAGAAGGATGACTTTGAGCGTGAGAGGCTGCAGTTGGAGATCTTGCAGAATCTTCCAATGGATTCGATTGAACCGAGTGGATTGTTCATAACTTTGGTTGATGACCGAGATGGAGGATCTACACCTACTCGATTCACGGAGTTCTGAAATAGGACCTGCGGTGGTGGATAGTTTCTGACCTGCGGTGTCGCAGATGTCGATAGTTGGGGAGAAACACGTACTTGTTCTTGAGGCGTCTGAGGCGTAGGGTTTTCAGCCGCCGGCGTGAAGTTGTATTGAGGTGGTAGAGGGTTGATTCTTCTCACCTTAGACTGTAGATTAGAGCCACCGGGTCTGAGAGAAGCGTTGGGGGCAACATTTCTCTTGCGTCCATGCTTCTTGACAAGAGGCATCGCCTGCTCTTTTGAGAGATATGGGAGATTGATTTCGGAGATTAGGGTTTCGTGTTTAGAGAGAAATTGGCGAGGAAGATGAAGAACAAGAAAGGTGGAATGATTAGAGATTAGGTTGACGATTAATGTTAGGTCGTGCGTGATGGGCCGTTAATGGACCAAGTAAATGGATTTCATGTTTAATTAACCCAAACATTTTCAATATAGTCGCTTATCAGTCCCTAAGTAGTTGGTATATACACAAACAATTTTATTTAAAAAGGCTGGGCTTGTTTAAGGAGTCCATAATCTGGTCCACCGCGTAATTGTGGTAATTAAACCCAAATATTTTGAACTTAGTCACTTATTTGTCGCTAATCAGTGGCTTAATTTAATCCTTTTAAATCCATATAATTTAGTTTATATATTTTTAAACATAACATTTAATATATGTTACATATAAAACCATGAAATTATATATTTTTACACATAACATTTAATATATATTACATATAAAACCATGTAATTAAATATTTTTAAACATAACATTTAATATATATTACATATTATTTATAGCACAATTCAGTATATATTACATATTGCACAAATTTGACATAAACAAAATTAGGAGGATTCTTCGTCATCTGGTTCTTCATCATCCGAAGATGATAAATTACACAAGAATTCATCTTCAGGTTCCACATCGTCAACGCCGTAATCGAGATTTATTGGGTCTACTCTCTCTTCCAAATTGTCAAGTAAAATATCTTCAATTGTAGTCATCAATACAACATCATCATTTTCGGTTTGCAAAAGAGTCGTCTCTGAACTGTTGACATATTCTCCAGAAATATTTCCCCTCGGATTCACCTTTAGAACATTGAACCATATTTGCTTCGGTTTTTTTATGTATGGATACAGAATATAACACACTTGTTCTGCTTGAGAAGCTGCATTTGCATATTATGAAAGTTACATTTGCATATCAACAATAATGTTTTATTTATAGAAATATATACACATATATATATATATATATACTTACCTAGAATAAATGGTTCGTATTTATTGTACTTTCTTGTTGAAAGTACGTCTATAACACCACCATTGCTGATCCGAGTGCCTCTACCGATAACAGGGTCATACCACTTGCACTTAAAAAGTGTGATTCTCAAATTAACCATCCCCTCATATTGAAGCTCTATGATATCAGTTATGTTTCCGTAGAAATCCGCTGCATCAGATTCATCCGCGTAATTTTCACCCTTAGCACATACCCCATAGTTACATGTGTTTCATCCAACACCGTGATTCTCTGTATGAAACAAATAGCCTCTTGTAAAATACATTGACCATGTTTTAACCTTGTTCAAAGGTCCATGCACCACTATCTCTTGAACCCAAGTAGGAAATGGCTTTGTGGCGTTCCAGTAAGTAACCTGCATATATATGTATAAAGTTATTTTTAATAATTTTAATAATTATTTTTATATAGCATGAGTATTGTTGTCACACACATATTCTTTAACCCATAAATGATATTTGTCTGCTCTTTTGGTGGAGATTTCCTTCTAGGGAAGTCCTGGATATTTTGCTGAAAGAAGATCCTCGAACATACTTATATACAAGACAAACACAAATATCTGAGAAATCATAGCAGATTATATATAATTTGAGCAATCCCTACTTAATTATATACCTCTCAATTGGCTTAAAATAGTCACAATTTCTTAAAACATATGCGTGTGCGCATTGATAGTCTCGGCTTGAGAGCCATGTTTCATGCATTTCCCCGCTTGGACGACCAACGTGAATAAATATAGAAGGCACTCCATGCACATGATATACAGGGTTTTCACCTTCATCAAATCTTGTTAACCTGACCAAATGATTGAAAATTAAATATCTATTCACACAATATATTCAAATCTTGATAGCATTTACCTTGATTTTGTTTGTATGTTTGCGGCAAAGTAGTGCTCTGAGAAGTATGCAATCTCGTCATTGATATATGATTCAACAATTGATCCTGCTGCATATCTTTTGTCCTTTGCTTTTCCTTTCAATTTTTTAAAAAATCTTTCAAAAGGATACATCCGCCTATATTGGACAGGACCTCCTAATTCAGCTTCGTAAGGGAGATGTATAGGCAGGTGCTCCATCACATCAAAAAAGGATGGTGGAAAGATCTTTTCCAAGTTGCATAGGATTAGAACTATATTCTGTTTTTGAATTTGAAGGCGACTTGGATGCAAAGTCCTAGAACATAAGTCCCGGAAAAATGCTCCAACCCCTACATGATATATTCAAACTTCAATATCACATTAAGAATTATATAAGTACTTCATAAATAAATAGAATTTTGATTTATTAATTAACAAGTACCTGATAACGCAAGGTGGACATTCCTGTGTTGCAGTTCTGCAAAGATAAATGGAAGTAACCGCTCCATGAATACATGGAAATCATGGCTCTTCATGCCTGAAAACTTTCCATTTTCCATATCAACACAACTAGCTAAGTTTGACGAATAACCATCTGGGAATTTAACTGACTGTTTCACACATTCCAATAAGCTTGTTCTGGCTTCGTCTGTCAATGTATATGCCGGGAAAGGTGCTTTACCCCTACTATCAAGATGTAAGTGTGGCCGAGAACAAAACTTCACTAAATCCAATCTTGACATGATGGTGTCTTTTGATTTACCCTTCACACGCATAAGAGTATACATGATGTTGTCCAAAAAATTCTTCTTTGTATGCATCACATCAATATTATGTCGTAGATTGAGGTCCCTCCAGTATGGCAGCTGCCACAATATGCTTTCTTTGTGTCAATTGTGTTGCTTCCCATATCCCGGCATCTTCTTTTCATGACCATTTCCACCAACGTCCTTCATTTTTGGTGGATTAACACCACTCAATCGCTCAGAGTAAATTTGCTCACCGGTCAAAGACTCAGGTGGATACTCTCTATTAGCGTCTTTACCTTTTAAGAAGTATTTTTTATTCCGCCTAAGGGGATGACCATGAGGAAGAAATCTCCGGTGACAATCAAATCAACATGTCTTCCTTCCATTACGTAGATAAAAAGACTTTGTATTGTCCATGCAAACTGGACAAGATAATTTACCATGTCTTGTCCATCCAGATAACATGCCATACGCAGGGAAATCGCTGATCATCCACAATAACACTGCTTTTAGATTAAAATTTTGACTCAAGGACACATCATACGCATCAACTCCAGTAGACCACAACTATTTTAACTCCTCAATAAGAGGTTGGAGAAATATATCGAGACTAGCTCGCGGATGATTTGGCCCAAAATTCAGAATTGTAAGAAACAAATACTCGGTATTCATGCACATACCAGGGGGTAGATTATATGGCGTCAAGATCACAGGCCATAAAGAATGATTTTGAGACATCCCAAATGGACTGAACCCATCGGTACATAATCCAAGATACACGTTGCGGGGTTCTTCGGCAAAACGAGGATTTTGTTCTTGAAAATACCTCCACTCCGCTGCATCAAAAGGATGATTCATTTCTCCCTCCTTTGTTTAGTGCTCGGCATGCCATCTCATTGCTGCTGAAGTCTTGTGGCTTTGATACATTCTCTTCAATCTATCAGCAATAGGCATATACCACATACGACTATATGGTACTTTGGTTCTACGTCGGTCCTCTCGAGGCTTCCATCTTTGTGCACCACAAAACATACATTTATCTTCCTTTTCGTCATCTTTCCAATATATCATACAATTGTTAATACAAACATCAATTGTATGATATGGGAGGCCTAAATTGCGCATCAATTTTTCTGTCTCATAATGTGAACCAGTAGCTTGGTTTCTTTCTGGTAAATAATCAGTCAAAATTTCACAAACCGAATCCACTAACTTTTCACTCATATTATAATCCGCCTTATTTTGCATGACTCTAGCAGCTAGGGATAATTGTGAGTGACCTTCATGACAACCATCATATAATGGATTTTTTGCACTTTCTAACAAGTCGTAGAATTTCTTGGAATGGTTAAGTACCGGTTCCTCGACATTTTGATAACTACCATCTTGATGATAATTATCTTGATGATAATTATCATCTAAACTTATGTTATAACGAAATGCATCATTCACCATATCCACATATCTATCTCCTACCACATTACCCACTTCTTCATTCCCACTTATAAACGTCGGATCTACATAACTCGTTCCTATGCCCATATTAATTTCTTCCCCATGTTTATACCAAACATAATAATCTGCCATAAACCCATTGCAAAAAAGATGATTCTAAATTGTACCCCCCGGAAGACGCCTACCGCTTTTGCACTTATCACAAGGGCAATGAAACTTACCACCATTACTTTGTGCTAAACGCTGACTATTTGCAAAAGCCATGAACTCCTCTACCCCGGTGCTGAACTCTTCCGTGAAATTTCCCGTCACTTCATCAAGCCTATTATACATCCACTCCCGAAAATGACTATAATTAGAACTTCCCGCCATTATTAAAGATCTCTCACTCTCATTTTTTTTTTCTCGATTTTTTTTTCTCACTCTAGATTTTATTTTTCTCACTCTCGATTTTTCCTTTTCTCACTCTCGATTTCTTTCTTATTAATGCTCTTGCTTGTGGTGTGAATGAAATAAGAAACGAAGGTCTGGTATATATAGAGTTTTTTGGCGACTACTTACCGACTATTAAACGACTGTCAAGTGACTCAAACTAACAGTCGCAAAAAAAAACAAAGCTTACCAACCCCACAAATGAATAAAACGTGTTTCTTTTTGGCCGACATGTTTATGATTCACCTCATTAGTCGGCTAGTAGTCGCCAAATGGCCGACTAAGAGTTGTAGTCGTATGTTAGTAGGTAAATTAACGACTGGCCTCAGTAGTCCCTATGTAGTCGCCAAATTAGCTACTATTAGCTGACGAATTTACTTTCTTGTCTTTCAGTCGTAAAGTTGTCGCTAATTAACGACTATTGAACCAACTACTCATTTCAGTCGGTAAAAACCGACTAATTTACGATTAATAGTCAGCAGTTGTAAAATAGTGGTTAAGTGGTCGTTATATAGTCACTAAATTTGGCGACTACGGGTTTAGTCGCCAATCGTAGTTGTAAATGTCCTGTTTTATTGTAGTGATGGAAATAATGAATAAAGAATCCATGTATACCGACGCCACTCGATCTCATCGATTATATTAGGTTATCTTGTTGTATGATTATGAAATGATTACGATTTAAATTGTAATATGTTCAACACATCTATGTACTACACATTGTAAAACACATAATAATAATAGCTCATTATATATTAGTGGTTATGTGCTCATTATATATCTAAGTTATGTGCAAATGATATATCTTAACTCAAAAAACTTATTGGTATAAATATATCATCTATGAATTATCAACATGGTTAAACTATAAAGGAACACTCAAATGATCGTTTCAAAAAAAAAAAGACTCAAACGAAAGTTGACAAATAGAAAAGTGGAAAATCGTGTACCATGCCGAAGGTTCCGTGTATGAAGATGCAACATGGTCTTTTCAACTTTGTGCAACTCTCTTTCTTTATAATTTCATATCAATAAAAATATTTCACAGTTTGGTGTTTCTTAAAAATAGTTATTCCTTCCTTTGTTTTTCTTGATAATTAAAGCTTTAGTGAACTATAATGGTAGTGTCAACGTGCAATTGATGCTAGAGTAGGAATGTGTAAGACATGCCTAACAACCTTCGTCATGATATATTGGTAAATTTTCCCTTGTCTTCTAAAACATATAGTTTTTTATTGTCTTAGTTTCTAGAATCTCACGAAGTAGAACACAAAGATCAAAAGAAAGAACTCTTTTTATTATTAAGGAAAATAACTCAATTTATTTTTTTGATCAAACAAGGGCTTTCATTCAAATCAAAGCCTCATAAAGAGGTGGGTTCTTACAACATACATCACAATGAGTAAAGGAAAGAAGGATAAAGGTTCCATGAGTTCTGCAAAGAGATTCGTAAAACTTAAAAGTTTTATAATATTTGAAGAATCTATTGGTACCAAAGTGGATTCGACCATGAAGGCATGCTTCGTGAAGTCCTTGGCCAACAAGTGATCATAAGTGGCTCTAGCGGTTGACGCCATCGAGCTTTGAAGCGAGTGCTCCATAGTGGAAACACTAGACGGGTATCTCGCCTACATGAGAGGTAAGGTGGTTGGAGCGAAGTCCTTTGGCATTTTCAGACCGAAACCCATGTCTCTAGTAGGAGCTTTCACCGGGGATTGCAAGAGGTGGATACCAAACCGTAGCAAAACAGGTGAGTCCTCCCTCACATGAAGCTCATGGCCATGGAGGTTAAGGAAATTTACACAAAGCTGGCAGCCAATTTGGTCCTGAGTTAAGATAACAACCCGAGCTTCTTATCAGTTGGCGATGTGTGGCAATTGGGGACAAAGGGTGTAAGCTTCAGAATCAAACAGATTGATGGATCATATTCCAACTTAGAACTCAGCAAAGAAAACATCCGAACACTGCTTATCGGCTGGCCTTGACATGGATATAGCTCAGACCATTCTAAAGAACACAATATACTACTACCAAGGAGCCCTCGACTTGACCAAGTAGATATGATTGGAACTAGAGAACGTGAGATTGATATCAAAATATCATTCACGGGTTTAGCTACTATACTCCAAACCCCTACCAGTACAAACAAATCACAGCACAAGAAGCTTTGACACCCACCTTGACTAGGGTCAGAACAACAATGCTCAACCCTACATAAATTTAGCAATACTCTTGTCAATAAGACCGCTCTATCCTTGATATAACTGATTAACACAGAGATAGACTTGAAGTTCCGGGATACAATAATGGCTGGTTGATAAAGCAGCGGTAACCAACACTCCGTGGAGGTGTGGTCATAATGCTGTAGCCTTTCAACACATTTAGCCTAAACCAACGCAAGAACCCAACAACCCAACCTAGGGGAACCAAGACTCTTCTAGCATATTAATCAATACCAGCTAATCTAGAGTTAATAGGTATTAGGATTGAGGATGATAGAGGGATACAATGAGCGAACCTGGGCAGATGAGATCGATGCCCATCGTCACAACGTCGAAGACGGTTTAATGAGAGTAAGTCTTGACAAAGCTTGAGTAGAGGATAATATGGTACCAAGGTATCAGAGATACACAACCAATGCTCGAACCATGGGTTCAAGCCAAACCTCCGATGGAAACTGTAGCCATCTAACAGAGAGGGTCGGAACACCATGTCGAGTTGGTTCGGCAAAGACAGCACACTGGACCTGAACCATATGTTTCTTGGATTTGGACACAAGTTTCTGTTAATGGGCCAAGGCCTGGGAATAAGGCCCAAATTTGAAAGGAGATCCAACAACCACAAAAACCCTAGAACCGCCTTAGTTGGACATGGGAGGAGGCGCTTTCGACGGCTACGGCGAGACGGTTTAGAGATCGGAGATGAGGCACCCGACGCCGGATAAGACCAGCACCACGTCCCCCTGTCGCTTGCGAAGATTATATATAATAGATCTGCTCTGGCTGCCAATGGTGATTCTGAGGTTGGGGCTTGCTTTATATGTGTTGTGGGCGGAAGAAAAGTAAGAATAGTCGTCGAACGCTTCCTCCCTCTGCTGCCACTAAGTGTTATCCGTCCAAAGCAGGTTGCTAGTTTGGTGGAGGGTTGAAAGGATCGGGCAGTTCCCGGTGATTGAGCAAGAAGCCAAAACGAGAGTGCAAAATCGGGCCTGAGAGCTTCTTCGATTTTTAATTCTCAAATTAATTACCTTCAGTCAGAACTTACTCTAAACCTTAATATCTTAATTCTCATAAGTTGTGTGCTACACTTTAGCACCTCCTTATATGTAAATTATATTTCCAAAACAATTTTGGAAAACTAACTTTACTTAACTCCTAAAGAAAATACAACTAACAATTTTGATATGTATATTTAGATCCTCCCAAATATACTTAGCTTGATCTCCAAGCTACTTCAAGCTTATAACAACATTTTTCCCTTTAACCTTGAAGTCACACTTACTTACATCTTGAACTCCAATATATTTTCTCCTTTCCTTGAACGTGATTCTCCCAAGTGTTTAGTCAATATATCAGCCTTTTGTTCATCTTCTGGAATAAACTCAACCTTCACTTATTCATTACCAACACACTCTCGTATAAAGTGGTATCTCTTGTGTATGTGTTTGCTTCGATCATGGAACATCGGATTTTTGCTTTACTCGATTGCTGAATTGTTATCGATCTGAATAGTGACCTTCTCACTCTCCTTTCCTGTTATCTCGGCAAACAATTCTTGAAGCCAAATAGCTTGTTTTGCTGCTTTAGTGGATGCCATGAACTCAGCCTCACAAGATGACAAAGCGACAAATTCTTGTTTTGTGTACACCAAGTGATTGGACAATCATCAAAATAGAAGATATGTCCTGTTGTACTCCTACCATCATTCGCATCAACATTGTGTGAGCTGTCACTGTATCCCACTAGTTTTGCATCATTCGATCGTGCAAAGACAAGACCATACGAAGATGTTCCTCTCAAATACCTCAGGACCTGTTTTTTAGCGCTACTTCATGTGATTCTTTAGGCTCATGCATATATCTACTCAAGACTCCAACACTATAGGACAAATCTGGTCGTGTGTGAAGCAAATATCGCAGATAACCAATAGTTTTCTGTAGTTTTGTGCATCGATATTTTTTTCTTTTGGAGACTTCAACAGTTGCAGGTTTTGTTCCATCGGGTCATGACAAGGATTACAGTCTTTCATTCCGGTTTCCAGTAATATCTTCTCTGCATATCTCTCTTGCTTTAGAGCAATACCTCCTCCAAACTGATGTACTTCAAGGCCAAGATAAAAGGTCAACTTACCCAAGTCACTCATCCCAAACGTTGCTGCCATCTCCCTTTTGAACTCAAATATCAATTTCATAGACGAACCGGTGATAAGTAGATCATCTACATATATGGCCACGACGAGAAAGTGATCTGCTTCTTCCTTTTGATACAGCGATGACTCCTTAAGGCATCTATGGAACTGTAATTCCGTTAGGATCTTGTGAAGCTTATTCCATGCTCTAGGTGCCTGTTTTAACCCGTAAAGAGCTTTGTTTAACTTGTAGACCTTGTCTTCACTTCCCACACTTACAAATCCTTCGGGTTGGGTGACATAAACTTCTTCTTTCAATTCGCCATGGAGAAATGCGGTTTTTACATCCAGATGATGTATTTCCCAACCCCTCGAAGCTGCTAGAGCAATGATAAAACGGATCGTCTCAAGACGCGCTACAAGGGCAAAAGACTTCATCATAGTCAATATCGTGCCTTTGAACGTATCCCCTTGCCACCAAGCGCGCCTTGTACTTGTTGACGCTTCCATCGGAGTTGTGCTTTATTTTGAAGACCCATTTGAGTCTGATAGGCTTAACTCCAACAGAAAGATCCACCAAGTTCCATGTCTTATTTTTCTTGATAGAATAAAGCTCATCTTCACACGCTTCTATCCAAACTTTTAGCTCTCTAGCTTCATCGAAATTCCATGGTTCCTCATTCATCGTCAAAAGGAGACGTTCACCTTCATATTCCGCAATGTGAACATAATCGTTTAAGTAAGCTGGCTTTATACTGGCTCGTGTGGATCTCCTTAGCTGGGGTTGCGGTTCCTGTTCTGTTTCAGCACCAGTGGTATCTTCATTATCTCGATTTTTGTATCCGAGTTCTCTTCATCCTCCTCATTTTCTTCATCAATCACCACATTCTCACTCATATCTCGAGTGTAAGGATCAGTTTCCTCTGTTTCTCCGATTTCTCTGATTCCTTTATAACCAATTTCTCCCAAATGAATAACAAACATTCCAGAATCTTAACCTGTGTCTTTATGAACCTGGTTCCATCTCCAGCTTCTTCATCAAAAACTACATTGCGACTCACGATTATCCTTTTGGTTGAAGGATCATATAAGCAATATGCCTTGGAACCAGGCTCTGTTCCCATATGTATTAATGCTCTCGACTTGTCATCAAGTTTTCTTCTTCCAACAGCCTTTGTCTTGTATATCCAACACAACCAAACACTCTCAAATGATCGAGGTTTGGTTTCTTCTCTTTAAGCATCTCATAAGGTGTGGACTTGGGCAATGATCTTGTTGATATCTTGTTGATCAAGTAAGTAGTGTGTCGTCCTCTCCCCACAGGTAGTTTGGTACATCCATGTGCTTCAAGATACTCCTGGTCATTTCTAAGAGTGTTATGTTACATCTCTCAACAACTTCGTTTTGTTGAGGAGTGTATGGTGCCGTTAGATGTCTCTTGATTCCGTACTTATCACGATATGCTTGAAACTCATGAGATACAAACTCTCCACCTCTGTCCGTTCGAAACATTTTTATCACAGATCTTGTTTCTTGTTCAACAAGTGTCTTAAAACTTCGAAATATCTCAAAGGCTTCACTTTTCTCTTTTAGTAAAATCGTCCACATATATCTTGAGTAATCATTAATGATTACAAAGACATACCTCTTATTAGCAGGAGTGGCTGGAGTGATTGGACCGCCAAGATCACCATGAACAAGTTCAAGACATTGAGTGGCTCGGTAAGTAGTTACTTGAAGAAAACTTTTCCTTGTTTGTTTCGCAGCTAGACATGACGCACAAATCTCCTTATCCACTGTGATTTTGGAATACCTCTCACTAGCTCATGGTTTATTATCATCTTCATAGTTGATATATCATGGTTTTTGTGGTTTTCAATCATGATATAAGGAGTCTTTTAGAGTCTTTTGATTTGTTTTCTAGGACGTTTTTGAGTCTTTACACGTTTTCTAGGATTTTGGCATGAAAGAAGCAAAATGGAGCAATTAGAAGGGATTTTGGAGCAATTCAGCTATGGAAGAGAACTTGCAGCCGATCAGAAGTGACAGTGTCGGTCGACACCCCTTCTAGCGACAGAAGAGCCCAATTTTGGAAGTTTTACAAATCTGCCCCGAAGTTTTCCATAGATCATTAGTCCCTGGATGTGTTTCAGGAATATAGATATGATTTCTAGGTTATTGTTTAAACCTAAGTTTTGTTTTTCCCTGCAACTTTTGAGAGAGAACCCTGAGATATTTTTAGAGTGCTTTTGGAGAGAAGATTCAAGACCCCTTCAAAGTAGATTCAGAACTCCTTTTTCCTCTTCTTTAATCTCTTAATGCTAACTATTTTATTCATGATTTGTGTTCTTACAATTATGTCTGAGTAGATCTTCTTGTTAGGTTTAGGGTTTCTCATTAGGGATTTCATGGATTATTAGATTAATTGATTATTGGATTCATTATCTTTCTTGTTCTTCACCATAGGTTGTTCTTAATGTTAGATATTTGATTAGTCATCTGAATTTAGATCTTAGGATTATTCATTGATATGAGAATATAATTGATTTCCCTGACAAAAACCTTTGGTGAGCAAAATTCTTTTTGCAAAGAGATTTGAATTAGTGATTTTGTGAACTTATCTAAACTTGATTTTATTGCTGATTTTTAACCTAGAATTTTACAAAGAGATTTGGATATTCTGGTTTTAAATATAGATAATATTTGCAGTGAGAACTGATTTATTTTACAATTGTGTTTATAGTTCAAGAACAATGCTTAATTGTTGAATCCTGCTTGATTAATTAATTGATATGATTTTCCATGATTTTCTGAGAATTTCCCTAGGCCTAGCGTTTAATCCCTCTGAGTTTACAACACTTTTATTTAATATTTTGCATTGTTTTTCTTTATTTAAATCAACTTGTTTAGCGTAATCGTAAAACTTTATAATTTACTGAGTAATCTAGAGTCCTTGTGGAATTCGACCCCTAAGTACTACAGTGACCTCTTAATTTGAGAGAGTAGCTCTAGGGTAAATTTGAGCATATCAAATTTTGGCGCCGTTGTCAGGGACTCTCTGATCTACCATTCGATTTGAGTTTTTCAATTTCGTGTAAATTTTTATTTTTATTTTTTACTTACACGTTTTTGTTTTTTTTCTCTTTGGTGTTTCAGGTGCATGCCTCCTAGACCTCACACAAGGAGCAACAAGACTGATCCTACTGTGAAGCTTTCAAACCAAGAGCTAGGGAAACTTGAGCGTGAGAACCGAAAAGCAGCTAAATCAGCAAAGATGGTCAATCCGGTCATTCTGAGAGTTGCTGAAGATGGTGCTTTGAGAGATCAAGAGGGCCACTTGCGCAATGAGCAGGGTCAAAAGCTTGATGCAGAGGGCAATGTGATTGTTGAACCAATTGTCAATGAACAAGTTGTCGTCAACCAGCAAGTTGTTGCCGATGAGGAGGTTAACCTTGGTGTCAATCGACGCCAACAAGAGGGTGTCGATCGACACCCACCTCCAGCAGACGTACATGGAGCTACCAACCACGTCCATAACCCGGTTCGAAGACAGGATCAAAACCGGGATCTGATCAAGACTACTGCAGAATTCAACAGAGCTGATTTGATTTATGAAAACCGCTCTGAAATTGTTCCACCTCCATTCCCAAGGAATGACTTTGGGCTGAAGCCTTCATACTTCCAGCTAGTTGGACAAATAACCTTCTCTAACCTGCCAAATGAGAAAGCTTTGGACCATATTGAGCACTTTGAAGACTTGGTGACTAGTATCAAGGCCAATGGAGTGACTGAAGACTACATCTACTGCAAGCTCTTCCCATATTCACTTGCAGGAGAAGCATCTCAATGGTTGAAACAGTTGCCAGCCCGATCTTTGACCTCTTCGCAACAAGTAAAGGTGGCTTTCCTCAATTACTTATATGACGATGCATTTTCAGATAAGCTGAGAGTCAAGCTGTCCTCCTTCAAGCAAAGACCAGATGAAGCTTTGAAGGCAGCTTGAGTGAGATTCAAGGCCTATCAGAGGGACTGTCCACAACATGGATTTTCAAGAGTGCAATTGTTGAGTATCTTTTTTAGAGGAATTGACTGGGAATATCAGCTAGCTTTGGATGTTGTAAGCCATGGTAACTTTAAGACAAGATTTTCAGAAGATGCTGAAGCTTTGATTGAGAATTTGGCTTCCAACAATAGCACTAAGAGAGCAGATACTGAAAGGAAGAGATTGCATGGAGGATTTGATTCAAACCAGCTAGCTTCTGTTAATGCTAAGCTGGATTCGGTGCACAATCTTCTAGTGGGTAAGAAGTCAGTCCAATTTGCTGCTGAGGTTGAGACATTTGAGCCAGAGCCAGAGAATACAGAGGAGAATATCAACTATGTGTATGGAGCTGGGTATCAAGGTCAGAGATTCAGTAATATGCATAGCAACAAGCCTTACAGTGGGAACTCTTCAGGCTACACTCCTAAGCCTGAGTTTCAGAAGAAGCAACATGGGAGAAACTTCACAAGAAGCTATGGAAACTCATCTTATCAGTCTCCTCCTCCACAGACTTCTTCTGAGAGTAGAATGGAAGCTATGCTAGAGCAACTTTTGCAAGGTCAGGAATAGTTAACAGTGAAATTCAATGGGAAGATTAATAATGTCTACAATGAGCTTACTGGGAGGATTGATGCATTGAATATTCATGTTAAGAAGCTGGAGAATCAGGTCGCGCAGACTGCTGGGTCTGTTAAAAGGCAAGAGGGTTTTCTTCCTGGAAGAACTAAATCAAACCCCAAGCATGCTTGCAATGCCATATCAGTAAGAGATCAAGATGCTGGTGAAATTGTTTCCGTAGAAAAGAGAGAGAAATCGACAAATCTGTCGGCTTCAGATGATGGTGTCGGTCGACACTCATCTCAGACTGATGCAGAAGTTACAAAATCTCAGGTTCCAGCAGGTGTTGAGAGGGTGTACAAGCCTAAGGTCCCTTTTCCTAAGCCAAGAAGGTCCAAGCAGGAGATTGAAGATGCTATATGCAAAGCTATGATGGATAAGTTGATGATTGAGATGTCTTTGATTGATGCAGTAAAGCTTTCACCACCACTTAAGCGGTATGTAAAGAGAATGGTATCCAATGGTTTGAGCCCTGAGGAAGGAGCACTACTTACAAAAGATGGGAGTGCAATTCTGTTGAACCAGCCTGTTCAAAGGAAGAAATAGAAGAAGCAAGAGGTGGTTGTCTCTGAGAAAGTGAGCGCAATGATCCATTGTAAGACTGCAGAGAAATTACCAGATCCTGGAAGCTTTGTGCTTGATTGCTCTATCTCTACAGAACGGTTTGCTTATTCACTTTGCAATATTGGCTATAGTATCAATCTGATGCCGCATTCTATTGTTGTGAGACTTGGGATGACAGAATTCAAGCCAACTCAGATTTCTCTTATCTTAGCTGATAGATCCAGAAGAATTCCTGAAGGCGTTTTAGAGGATCTTCCAATCAAGGTTGGGAACTTCATGATTCCCACAGACTTTGTGGTGTTAAAGTATGACAAAGAGCCTAGTGATCCTCTCATCTTAGGACGATCTTTCTTGACTACATCTGGTGTCATCATAGATGTGAAGAAGGGTTACATACCACTGAATGTGGAAGATTTGAGTTTGAAATTTGAGATGGATAAATTGAGAAGGGCTCCTACTATTGATGGACAGACTTTTTCTATTGAGGAAGCTTCTGCTACTCGAGTTGCAGGCTTAGCATCAATCGATGCTCCATTAGCATCGGTCGACACTCCCCCACATCCGAGACCGAACTTGTCCAAAACAGTTGCTCCAAGTCAGAAACTTGTTTCCAAACAGAAAGTCCCCCACTCCACACTCCAGAGTCCTTAGTTAACCAAGCCACAAGATTATCGTAGAGCGCTTGTTTCTTCTATTGATGATTTTTCAGGACATAAAAGAAGCAAACCCATCCCAAAGTCCCGTCCTGGTCATGTTCCTCATGTCCTTGGTAGACCTCACTCTTCTACTGCTTATACACCACCATGGATGAAGAGGACATTTTCTTGGAGGCATTCACTACCATGTTCCAATCCACCGGATGCCTGAACTCTGCTGCCAAGTCAAGCTAATGACTGAAAACAAGCGCTTAGTGGGAGGCAACCCACTTCTAGGTTTTTCTTTTCCTTTTGAGTCATTTTTCTTTTTGCATTGAGTCAGTTTTTCTTTGAATTTTGTTTGACATTTTGAACTATCTCTCTATCATGTTGCTTTTAACTTGTGTTTGAGTGTTTCTTAACAGAAAAATTATCCAAGGATTGGCTAAACAACTCAACAACACATCTAACTGCAACTAACAAGGAGTTTCAGCCAACAAAACACCATTCGTGATGAGTGTCGATCGACACTGAAATGGTGTCGGTCGTCACCAGCTGGTAACCCGAAAACAGTTCATCTTTTCATTACAATTTTTGTACTTGAAAACACTGGGGACATTGTCGTTTAAGTCTGAGGGAGGTTAGTACTAACTACTAACAAAGTTTTTGGTTTTTAGTGTGTCAAAACCGATTTTTGTTTTTATTGAGTCAAAATTTTCAAAATTTTGTTGGGTACTATAATTTTTCTTTTTAGGTGTATTGCCTTGGTTGATTAATGCTGCAGATTGAATCCACTAATCTGACTAATGAAAAATCCCAAGGCTGACCAGTAAACCAGAGACATCCAAATTTCCAACATAATCCATAAAAGCCTGAGGTAACTTATGCATTTTTCTTTTTACCTCATCAAGGAGATTAATGTTCATAGGGCTTGACTCCTTCTTTATACCTGACAAGCAAGATTTTCAAAAGAAAATGGTACTCCTGTCCCTTATTTAAGTTGAAAAGATTACTCTTGAGAGCTTTGTTTTTTTTAAAAGAGAGAGAATAAAATATGAGATGATTTTGATCAGTTTAGAGAGGGATGTAAATTACCCGTGACCTCATTATTCTACTCTTGAGTCAAATGATAACACAAAGCTTGGAAGCGAGGGGTAGGTAAATTACCAATGACACCACTATTCGCCTACACCTTTGGTTAAAAAAAAAGAAGTCAGTAAAAAAAAACAGCAAAGCAAAGCTTAAAGGAGGACAAGAATAGAATAAATCTGGGGGAGAGGAAGAATACCACATGTTGTAAAAAGATATATCTTGCTTGTTATGGTATAGTACGAGAATGAATCTAGAAGGTTCTTGACATTGATCAAATTGATGAGATCCACTGATGAAAACTTAATGGAGGAAGTAGTGAAATTTGGTTTGAATTTGGGATGATACGAATGTCAACAGAGAAGTAGATGGTGGTTTGATTTTGATTTGTCTGCTAAGCATATGGATTATGGTTTGAATGATCATGGCATTACCTTAGAGAGAAAATGAGTTTCTGTGTTTTCAAACCTCTTTCACATGTCTAAGTTTCTGTTTTGCTTGAGGGAAAGCAAATGCTAAGTCTGGGGTAGTTGATATATCATGGTTTTTGTGGTTTTTAATCATGATATAAGGAGTCTTTTAGAGTCTTTTGATTTTTTTTCTATAATGTTTTTGAGTCTTTACAGGTTTTATAGGATTTTTGCATGAAAGGAGTAAAATGGAGCAATTAGAAGGGATTTTGGAGTAAATCAGCTAAGGAAGAGAACTTGGAGCCGATCAGAAGTGATGGTGTCGGTCGTTACCACCCTTGGTGTCGGTCGACACCCCTTCTAGCGACAGAAGAGTCAAATTTTGGAAGTTTTACAAATCTGCCCCGAAGTTTTTCATATTTGAATCATTAGTCTTTGGATGTGTTTTAGGAATATAAATAGGAATTCTTTGTCATTGTTTAGACGTAACCTTTATTTTTCCCTGAAACTTTTGATAGAGAACCCTGCGAGATTTTTAGAGAGCTTTTGGAGAGAAGAATCAAGACTCATTCAGAGAAGATTCATAACTCCTTTTTCCTCTTCTTTAATATCTTAATGCTATCTATTTTATTCATGATTTGTGTTCTTACAATTATGTTTGTGTAGATCTGCATGTTAGGTTTAGAGTTTCTCATTAGGGATTTCATGGATTATTAGATTTATTGATTGTTGGATTCATTATCTTTCTTGTTATTCACCATATGTTGTTCTTAATGCTAGATCTTTGATTAGTCATCTGGATTTAGATCTTAAGATTATTGATTGATATGAGAATAAAATTGATTTCCCTGACAAAAACCTTTGGTGAGCAAAATTACTTTTTGCAAAGAGATTTGAATTAATGATTTTGTGAACTTATCTAAACTTGATTTTATTGCTAATTTTTAACCTAGAATTTTACAAAGAAATTTAGATTTTCTGGTTTTAAATTTAGATAATGTTTGCAGTGAGAACTGATTTATTTTACAATTGTGTTTATAGTTCAAGAACGGTGATTATGTCACATTTGTCAGCTGCAACAAACACTTAGTAACATCGACCTCCAAAACAACCTTGTACATGCGGTTTCTAGATCTTGTCATCTTCACCATCGGTTGTCCAAGGTGATCATATAGCATTAATAAGTCATCTTTCATTCTGACACACACTCTACTTCAGTGGCTTGACCGAGGCTTATTATGTTGCTTTTAACTCTATTATATAATATCTTTTTGTGTAAGATCTTTTTGACACCATTATTGAACACGAACCGAATTGAACCTTTTCCTTTAATGTTTGTACGAGAATCATCTCCAAATCTCACCAATCATGTTACACTTTCATCAAGCTCCACAAAAAACATTCGATTTCCACTCATATGGTTGCTCGCACCATTATCAAGATACCACACATTCTCGGTGTCTAAACTTACTTCAAAACCTTTAGGCTTCACCTTTTGCTCGTTTAGATATACCATCTCATGTACCATTAATTTATCAGCTTCGTGTGTGTCTTCTTCCGCTTTTTCAACTACTTCTTGAAGCTTGAGCAGCCTGTCAGGATAATTTGAGGCATAGTGGCCCTGTTTATCACATCGATAACATGTTATCGTTGCTTACCTCTCTTTATCTTGTTCCTGTTGAATGATCCGTTCTGGTTGTAACCGAAGCGGCTACAATCTCTTCCTCGCCAATACGATCGTCCTCCTCTTCCTCTGTTATTCCCAAAGAACTCTTGTCGAGGATTCATCTTTGCATACATGAGCTTGCCATGATCTTCTTGCTGTTCTTCCTCTTCTTCATTGATTCTTTCTTCGTATGCCTTTAATCTTCCAACAATATCTTCAAAAGTTGTTGTATTCAGGTCGAGAACTTTTTCAAGAGATGCAACGATGTGTATAAACTTCTTTCTTGGCAAAGTTTTAAGAAATTTATTGACTAGTTTTGATTCATCAATCGTTTCTCCAAGAGCTGCAGATTTTGAAGAAATTTCAGAGAGTTTACCAGAGAAAGTATCAATCGTCTCTCCTTCCTTCATCTTAAGCTTATCAAACTCAGTCATAAGTGTTTGTAATCTAGCTTCCTTTACTCTTTCATCACCAACATTTCTCGCCTGTATTGCATCCCAAACGCCTTTTGAAGTATCATGCTCCCCAACTTGTAGTATCAATGATTCTGGTATGGATTGAAATAACAGAGCAATTGCCATATTATTTTTCTCCTCATCTTTGTTCCCAGATCTATTGTTTCCTATACCTTGTTAACTTTAAGAGCTATCCTCATTCGCATAGCCCAAACTGTGTATTTTGAAGAGTTTAGCATAGGAAACTTAACAGAGGAAGGTCCGACATCCTTGGTCTTGATCGTCTCGTCTTCCTCGTCGTCACTCATCTCCTTCTTAACGGTTATTGACTCCAACGATGGTGATCAAGCACAAACCTTGCTCTGATACCAAATCTAAAATCTCACGAAGTAGAACACAAAGATCAAAAGAAAGAACTCTTCTTATTATTAAGGAAAATAACTCAAAACCTTAATCTCTCAATTCTTATAAGTTGTGCTACACCTTAGCACCTCCTTATATATATATTATATTTCCAAAACACTTTTGGAAAACTAACTTTAAATAACTCCTAAAGAAAGTAAAACTAACAATATTGATATGTATATTTAGATCCTCCCAAATATACTTAGCTTGATCTCTAAGCTATTTCAAGCTTATAACACCATCGATTACTTAGAAATATGTCTTGTCAAACAAACAAAAAATTACGTCATGAAATGATTTCTTTCCCCCCACAATCATCTCCCTTATTTGTGATTGATGCGTAACACCGAACACTTCAAACGTGGCTTTGCTATCATGGTCCAATCAGTCATATACTCATATTAATAGCACTAATTTCGAGAGAAACAATTCATCTAAGAATATTGGACGTTGTTAACGTATACAAATACTTCTGGAAGACTAGCTCATACGTTTCGAACAATAAACAATCAAAATCCAATATACGAAACAGGAAAATTTAATGGAGGCTTATTACTGGCCAATGCGAACACCTCATAACTAGGAAGACTTTAATTGAATCATGAGATATTGTGCTCCTAGAAAGAAAGGAGGAAATAACGCACGTTTTGCTACAACATAAAAAAACAAAAGGAGTTCAAACACCTAATCTTGGTATTTCGGGTTTTGGTCTTTTCGCTTGGTTTGGTCAATGGTTAATGTCTCATCACACACCATTTCTTCTTCACAGCTTTGCTGCGATTGATGAAGCACGCAAGTTGTTCCTTGGCGGAAACTTTAGATCCTCCAATCCCTCCAATCTCTCAAAGTATTGATCTACCATTCTATCATTGATGTCCTCCAGTCGCCTTGGCTCCCACTATATATTTCAGCAATACATCAACAATATTTTGTACATATAAATATTTAAAAAAAAAAAAAAAATAAAGAAATTTATTAAACCTTTGGGTTCTTATCTTTGTCCACCAGTATGGCTCTACACCCCTATATAAGTAAGACACCTTATAATTACGTCTACAGAAGACAATATGACAATATATATACAGCAGGTCGCGCAGACTGCTGGGTCTGTTAAAAGGCAAGAGGGTTTTCTTCCTGGAAGAACTAAATCAAACTCCAAGCATGCTTGCAACGCCATATCAGTAAGAGATCAAGATGCTGGTGAAATTGTTTCCGTAGAAAAGAGAGAGAAATCGACAAATCTGTCGGCTTCAGATGATGGTGTCGGTCGACACTCATCTCAGACTGATGCAGAAGTTACAAAATCTCAGGTTCCAGCAGGTGTTGAGAGGGTGTACAAGCCTAAGGTCCCTTTTCCTAAGCCAAGAAGGTCCAAGCAGGAGATTGAAGATGCTATATGCAAAGCTATGATGGATAAGTTGATGATTGAGATGTCTTTGATTGATGCAGTAAAGTTTTCACCACCACTTAAGCGGTATGTAAAGAGAATGGTATCCAATGGTTTGAGCCCTGAGGAAGGAGCACTACTTACAAAAGATGGGAGTGCAATTCTGTTGAACCAGCCTGTTCAAAGGAAGAAATAGAAGAAGCAAGAGGTGGTTGTCTCTGAGAAAGTGAGCGCAATGATCCATTGTAAGACTGCAGAGAAATTACCAGATCCTGGAAGCTTTGTGCTTGATTGCTCTATCTCTACAGAACGGTTTGCTTATTCACTTTGCAATATTGGCTATAGTATCAATCTGATGCCGCATTCTATTGTTGTGAGACTTGGGATGACAGAATTCAAGCCAACTCAGATTTCTCTTATCTTAGCTGATAGATCCAGAAGAATTCCTGAAGGCGTTTTAGAGGATCTTCCAATCAAGGTTGGGAACTTCATGATTCCCACAGACTTTGTGGTGTTAAAGTATGACAAAGAGCCTAGTGATCCTCTCATCTTAGGACGATCTTTCTTGACTACATCTGGTGTCATCATAGATGTGAAGAAGGGTTACATACCACTGAATGTGGAAGATTTGAGTTTGAAATTTGAGATGGATAAATTGAGAAGGGCTCCTACTATTGACGGACAGACTTTTTCTATTGAGGAAGCTTCTGCTACTCGAGTTGCAGGCTTAGCATCAATCGATGCTCCATTAGCATCGGTCGACACTCCCCCACATCCGAGACCGAACTTGTCCAAAACAGTTGCTCCAAGTCAGAAACTTGTTTCCAAACAGAAAGTCCCCCACTCCACACTCCAGAGTCCTTAGTTAACCAAGCCACAAGATTATCGTAGAGCGCTTGTTTCTTCTATTGATGATTTTTCAGGACATAAAAGAAGCAAACCCATCCCAAAGTCCCGTCCTGGTCATGTTCCTCATGTCCTTGGTAGACCTCACTCTTCTACTGCTTATACACCACCATGGATGAAGAGGACATTTTCTTGGAGGCATTCACTACCATGTTCCAATCCACCGGATGCCTGAACTCTGCTGCCAAGTCAAGCTAATGACTGAAAACAAGCGCTTAGTGGGAGGCAACCCACTTCTAGGTTTTTCTTTTCCTTTTGAGTCATTTTTCTTTTTGCATTGAGTCAGTTTTTCTTTGAATTTTGTTTGACATTTTGAACTATCTCTCTATCATGTTGCTTTTAACTTGTGTTTGAGTGTTTCTTAACAGAAAAATTATCCAAGGATTGGCTAAACAACTCAACAACACATCTAACTGCAACTAACAAGGAGTTTCAGCCAACAAAACACCATTCGTGATGAGTGTCGATCGACACTGAAATGGTGTCGGTCGTCACCAGCTGGTAACCCGAAAACAGTTCATCTTTTCATTACAATTTTTGTACTTGAAAACACTGGGGACATTGTCGTTTAAGTCTGAGGGAGGTTAGTACTAACTACTAACAAAGTTTTTGGTTTTTAGTGTGTCAAAACCGATTTTTGTTTTTATTGAGTCAAAATTTTCAAAATTGTGTTGGGTACTATAATTTTTCTTTTTAGGTGTATTGCCTTGGTTGATTAATGCTGCAGATTGAATCCACTAATCTGACTAATGAAAAATCCCAAGGCTGACCAGTAAACCAGAGACATCCAAATTTCCAACATAATCCATAAAAGCCTGAGGTAACTTATGCATTTTTCTTTTTACCTCATCAAGGAGATTAATGTTCATAGGGCTTGACTCCTTCTTTATACCTGACAAGCAAGATTTTCAAAAGAAAATGGTACTCCTGTCCCTTATTTAAGTTGAAAAGATTACTCTTGAGAGCTTTGTTTTTTTAAAAAGAGAGAGAATAAAATATGAGATGATTTTGATCAGTTTAGAGAGGGATGTAAATTACCCGTGACCTCATTATTCTACTCTTGAGTCAAATGATAACACAAAGCTTGGAAGCGAGGGGTAGGTAAATTACCAATGACACCACTATTCGCCTACACCTTTGGTTAAAAAAAAAGAAGTCAGTAAAAAAAAACAGCAAAGCAAAGCTTAAAGGAGGACAAGAATAGAATAAATCTGGGGGAGAGGAAGAATACCACATGTTGTAAAAAGATATATCTTGCTTGTTATGGTATAGTACGAGAATGAATCTAGAAGGTTCTTGACATTGATCAAATTGATGAGATCCACTGATGAAAACTTAATGGAGGAAGTAGTGAAATTTGGTTTGAATTTGGGATGATACGAATGTCAACAGAGAAGTAGATGGTGGTTTGATTTTGATTTGTCTGCTAAGCATATGGATTATGGTTTGAATGATCATGGCATTACCTTAGAGAGAAAATGAGTTTCTGTGTTTTCAAACCTCTTTCACATGTCTAAGTTTCTGTTTTGCTTGAGGGAAAGCAAATGCTAAGTCTGGGGTAGTTGATATATCATGGTTTTTGTGGTTTTTAATCATGATATAAGGAGTCTTTTAGAGTCTTTTGATTTTTTTTCTATAATGTTTTTGAGTCTTTACAGGTTTTATAGGATTTTTGCATGAAAGGAGTAAAATGGAGCAATTAGAAGGGATTTTGGAGTAAATCAGCTAAGGAAGAGAACTTGGAGCCGATCAGAAGTGATGGTGTCGGTCGTTACCACCCTTGGTGTCGGTCGACACCCCTTCTAGCGACAGAAGAGTCAAATTTTGGAAGTTTTACAAATCTGCCCCGAAGTTTTTCATATTTGAATCATTAGTCTTTGGATGTGTTTTAGGAATATAAATAGGAATTCTTTGTCATTGTTTAGACGTAACCTTTATTTTTCCCTGAAACTTTTGATAGAGAACCCTGCGAGATTTTTAGAGAGCTTTTGGAGAGAAGAATCAAGACTCATTCAGAGAAGATTCATAACTCCTTTTTCCTCTTCTTTAATATCTTAATGCTATCTATTTTATTCATGATTTGTGTTCTTACAATTATGTTTGTGTAGATCTGCATGTTAGGTTTAGAGTTTCTCATTAGGGATTTCATGGATTATTAGATTTATTGATTGTTGGATTCATTATCTTTCTTGTTATTCACCATATGTTGTTCTTAATGCTAGATCTTTGATTAGTCATCTGGATTTAGATCTTAAGATTATTGATTGATATGAGAATAAAATTGATTTCCCTGACAAAAACCTTTGGTGAGCAAAATTACTTTTTGCAAAGAGATTTGAATTAATGATTTTGTGAACTTATCTAAACTTGATTTTATTGCTAATTTTTAACCTAGAATTTTACAAAGAAATTTAGATTTTCTGGTTTTAAATTTAGATAATGTTTGCAGTGAGAACTGATTTATTTTACAATTGTGTTTATAGTTCAAGAACGGTGATTATGTCACATTTGTCAGCTGCAACAAACACTTAGTAACATCGACCTCCAAAACAACCTTGTACATGCGGTTTCTAGATCTTGTCATCTTCACCATCGGTTGTCCAAGGTGATCATATAGCATTAATAAGTCATCTTTCATTCTGACACACACTCTACTTCAGTGGCTTGACCGAGGCTTATTATGTTGCTTTTAACTCTATTATATAATATCTTTTTGTGTAAGATCTTTTTGACACCATTATTGAACACGAACCGAATTGAACCTTTTCCTTTAATGTTTGTACGAGAATCATCTCCAAATCTCACCAATCATGTTACA
This sequence comes from Camelina sativa, assembly GCF_030686135.1. NCBI lineage: Eukaryota > Viridiplantae > Streptophyta > Magnoliopsida > Brassicales > Brassicaceae > Camelina > Camelina sativa. The sequence continues at coordinate 4,533,889 of NC_141895.1, read as the reverse complement.
CTTTCATCAAGCTCCACAAAAAACATTCGATTTCCACTCATATGGTTGCTCGCACCATTATCAAGATACCACACATTCTCGGTGTCTAAACTTACTTCAAAACCTTTAGGCTTCACCTTTTGCTCGTTTAGATATACCACCTCATGTACCATTAATTTATCAGCTTCGTGTGTGTCTTCTTCCGCTTTTTCAACTACTTCTTGAAGCTTGAGCAGCCTGTCAGGATAATTTGAGGCATAGTGGCCCTGTTTATCACATCGATAACATGTTATCGTTGCTTACCTCTCTTTATCTTGTTCCTGTTGAATGATCCGTTCTGGTTGTAACCGAAGCGGCTACAATCTCTTCCTCGCCAATACGATCGTCCTCCTCTTCCTCTGTTATTCCCAAAGAACTCTTGTCGAGGATTCATCTTTGCATACATGAGCTTGCCATGATCTTCTTGCTGTTCTTCCTCTTCTTCATTGATTCTTTCTTCGTATGCCTTTAATCTTCCAACAATATCTTCAAAAGTTGTTGTATTCAGGTCGAGAACTTTTTCAAGAGATGCAACGATGTGTATAAACTTCTTTCTTGGCAAAGTTTTAAGAAATTTATTGACTAGTTTTGATTCATCAATCGTTTCTCCAAGAGCTGCAGATTTTGAAGAAATTTCAGAGAGTTTACCAGAGAAAGTATCAATCGTCTCTCCTTCCTTCATCTTAAGTTTATCAAACTCAGTCATAAGTGTTTGTAATCTAGCTTCCTTTACTCTTTCATCACCAACATTTCTCGCCTGTATTGCATCCCAAACGCCTTTTGAAGTATCATGCTCCCCAACTTGTAGTATCAATGATTCTGGTATGGATTGAAATAACAGAGCAATTGCCATATTATTTTTCTCCTCATCTTTGTTCCCAGATCTATTGTTTCCTATACCTTGTTAACTTTAAGAGCTATCCTCATTCGCATAGCCCAAACTGTGTATTTTGAAGAGTTTAGCATAGGAAACTTAACAGAGGAAGGTCCGACATCCTTGGTCTTGATCGTCTCGTCTTCCTCGTCGTCACTCATCTCCTTCTTAACGGTTATTGACTCCAACGATGGTGATCAAGCACAAACCTTGCTCTGATACCAAATCTAAAATCTCACGAAGTAGAACACAAAGATCAAAAGAAAGAACTCTTCTTATTATTAAGGAAAATAACTCAAAACCTTAATCTCTCAATTCTTATAAGTTGTGCTACACCTTAGCACCTCCTTATATATATATTATATTTCCAAAACACTTTTGGAAAACTAACTTTAAATAACTCCTAAAGAAAGTAAAACTAACAATATTGATATGTATATTTAGATCCTCCCAAATATACTTAGCTTGATCTCTAAGCTATTTCAAGCTTATAACACCATCGATTACTTAGAAATATGTCTTGTCAAACAAACAAAAAATTACGTCATGAAATGATTTCTTTCCCCCCACAATCATCTCCCTTATTTGTGATTGATGCGTAACACCGAACACTTCAAACGTGGCTTTGCTATCATGGTCCAATCAGTCATATACTCATATTAATAGCACTAATTTCGAGAGAAACAATTCATCTAAGAATATTGGACGTTGTTAACGTATACAAATACTTCTGGAAGACTAGCTCATACGTTTCGAACAATAAACAATCAAAATCCAATATACGAAACAGGAAAATTTAATGGAGGCTTATTACTGGCCAATGCGAACACCTCATAACTAGGAAGACTTTAATTGAATCATGAGATATTGTGCTCCTAGAAAGAAAGGAGGAAATAACGCACGTTTTGCTACAACATAAAAAAACAAAAGGAGTTCAAACACCTAATCTTGGTATTTCGGGTTTTGGTCTTTTCGCTTGGTTTGGTCAATGGTTAATGTCTCATCACACAGCTTTGCTGCGATTGATGAAGCACGCAAGTTGTTCCTTGGCGGAAACTTTAGATCCTCCAATCCCTCCAATCTCTCAAAGTATTGATCTACCATTCTATCATTGATGTCCTCCAGTCGCCTTGGCTCCCACTATATATTTCAGCAATACATCAACAATATTTTGTACATATAAATATTTAAAAAAAAAAATAAATAAAGAAATTTATTAAACCTTTGGGTTCTTATCTTTGTCCACCAGTATGGCTCTACACCCCTATATAAGTAAGACACCTTATAATTACGTCTACAGAAGACAATATGACAATATATATACAATCGGAAAAGCCAACAAAACCTCCACTATGTCTTTGCTTAAATCTCCCTTCATCACATGACACACCATTCTATACTCACGAATAAGGCAGTGCCCCACCCCCTGTAGTCTTCCTTCTCTTATCTGAAATATATAAATACACTCAGCTTTTTCTCATTATATTGTATATAGCACATTTTGGGAACTAACCGATCTAAGAGATATTTTAAGGCTTGATGGTGAAGCCTTCTTCAATGCTTGAGTGGTAGAGGAGATCCAGTCATCTGGTATCTGAGTAAACTCTCTCTCCTAACCAATTCATATATGAGGGTAGAGTGCAAATGTGCAATGTTAAAGGTAACTCAGTGAACTCATGATCATCGCAAGCAATCATTTCCTATACCATAATGAAAAACTTACAAGTGCAGATATGATATCCTCCACTGTTCTTCTCGAGAAGCACCTATCAATGATATCTAACCTGCGTAAAGAAACAACTTTTGTATTAAAGATCTATCACATGGATGCTATAAAGGGAGACTGAAAGCTGATACCAATACATGGTTGAAATTAACAAAACATGTAACGTACTCATAACCAATAATCTAGAATATATTTTTGCACATTACTTAGAATTCTTGTGATGATGGCATGAAAAAAGTTCTTAGGAAAAAAAAGATACACTTGCCTGTGGTAAGCACTGTTCTGTTTAACGTTCGGACGCTCAGTATATGCATCAAGAATTTTTGAGGCAAAGCTTGGATCACTTGAACCAACTGTACAAAGATCTGCCTCTAGTGCAGTTAACCTCTGTGGAAAGTAGTACCTTACTAAGTAACGATCCTTGGCAAAGCAAATAGTGTAAAGAAAATATTTTTGACTTTCCATCCATTACACTTATATAAGTGAAAACAGTCAACACAAACCATTAACCTGAACAGATTGTTCCAAAGTGCAAGATACGTTTGAAATACCTCAAATAGTCCTTGGCAAAAAAAATGGCAGTCAAATTATACGATAGATTCGTTACAAAATATTAATTTGTTCAACTAAAACCCCACAAATGTTTTTGCATCACCAGCTGTCATAGTATCCAATAACTAGTTCTAAAAAAAATAAAAATTCTAGAGACCAGATTACAAAAAAAATTATGGTTATTTTTGATTGTTTGGAACAAGTTTCTTAATACTACATATATAATAATATCATGTAGTAATCAAGTCTATAATAATATAAAATAAAAATAAATTATTACATAATGAAAAGGAAGAACTACTAAGAAACTTTGGTTACGTTGAGGCAGAGCCGTGGTTCATTTGTAAAGGCATATTAATCTGCCCTAGCCCCCCCCCCCCCCCCAAAAGTTATCAAATTAAAGGCCACATTAATTAGTTTTGCTCCGTGTTTACTTTAAACTAAATTAAAACCCGCAAATTATTTATAACTGAAACATATAAATTATATAAGTTGTATTTATTGGTTAAATATATTATAATTATATAATAATTGTTAATTTTATTGTTTAAAGCTTAAATCATATAATACTGTAATCTAATTTATTTTTTATATAATATTTATTTGATCAATTTAATTAAATATGTATATTCTCAGATACTAATAGTGTTAACAAAATAATAAAATATTTTTTTATCAGTGTAACAATAAATTAATGATATTGTAAATTTATATAAATATCGACAAAACCCATACTGCTATATTAATCCGTCCCGAGATATTTTAACTCACACTATATCATTTTAATTTTTAATATTTATGTTTTGTAATATAAATATTAGATTGAGTTGATATGTTTTTTATTAAGATTGTAATTATTTACATTTTATAAGATTGACGCTTCTTATAAAGTTTAAATAATTATAATACGTAAAATTATTAAAACGGTTGAGTATTTCTCATATTTGAAGTTTCTTAAAAGTTTAAATATATTATTAATATTTTAAAGGTCTTCTAACTTTTTAAAAATTCAAAATATTTATAATATTTAAACTTGTTATAAAGTTTAAATATTTATAATATTTGAAATTTTATAAACTTTAAATATTATTAAATTTTTTAACATTTTATAAATTTTCACTTTCTAAAAAATATAAATATTTTTATAAAGTATAATTATTTATAATACTTTTACTTATTATGAAATATAAATATTTCTAATATTTAATGTTTAAAAAGTTTTAAATATTTATAATATTTAACTTTTGAAAAATCTTTTAAATAAAGAACCAGAATAAAATAAATAAAAGATTTTTAATTTTGAATGCCTGATAAATCAATCTTTCTTCTCATTTTTATTATAAATTATTTTGGTCTCTTTTGTAGTATGCCTCTGAATCATTGCCCAATTTTTTTAGGCGATGTAGGATATTGTACTTGTATTTTTTTATTCATCTATTGAGTAATATATGTCCGTTTAAAAAAATTTGTATCATATACAAGAAAAAATCACAATTTTTATTAACTAAATGTATTATAGAATAATTCAAAATAATTTAAATATAAATTCAAATAAAAATGAAAGGAAATCATATATTTATGTTTGAATGAGGTTGAAAGATTTACTTTTTTTAAAAAAATCTTACCTATAATTAATTTTGAAATATTTGCTAACTAATATTAAAGTGATACATTGAATGCTAATTGTTTCCATAATATTTTTTTGTCAAAAATTGATGCAAAAATACTAGTATAAATTTTAGCCTAAACATACCTCTACTTTTAGGCTTTTAGCCTTAACATGGGAAATTAAATACTAATGATGTAAGAAAGGGATTTCATACCGTTGAGGGCACAAAATGAGTTGCAAGGCCACAGGCAAGCATTTCGGCTCCATCTAACCTAGCTCCTGTGAGGCCAACATACTCTCCTGGTATAAATTCAAGAACAAGACATGAAAGATGAGAGGGCTAGATATAGGCTCGAGTTTTGTCGACATGCAAAACATATTAATGACTTTCGTTACCAAAAAAGCCAGGGAGCCTGGACAAGAAATAGGAGGCTCCTACATCTGGAAAGATCCCAATAGCTGTCTCAGGCATGGCAAAAACCTAGGAGAATCTCATAAAATATGGAAGTGACATGAGAATATTTGAGAATTGAGATCGATATCTATCTGTCATCCATGCCTGGACATGTTTAAGAAAACTATAACTAAAAGAATACCGTGTTCTCAGTTGCAATCCGAAATCGACCATGGATGGAGACACCAGCTCCAGCTCCCATGACAATACCATTCAAAATTGAAACCTATAAATTAAGGTCGAAACGGTATGGAAAATGAATGAATGAGCTTACACACTCTTGAGTAATTATATTCACAAAAAGGACAGTATGTCTGCTGAGACCTGAGCTTTGCTATACGTGGCCAGAACATAGTTGAGCGTGTATTGGTCTGCAAAAAAAGCGGCACCAAGTCTCCATTTGCCTAGTCCACGTAGCATCGAGAAAGAGTGTGTAGAAATAAGCACAAGAAAACTGGAAACATAAAAATGGTTATGGGATGGTGATATTGACATATACCTTGTATGACGTAACTAAGAAGGGGTCGAAGGTCGCCACCAGCACAAAAGGCTCTTCCCTGACCCTTTAGGATGACAAGTGTCACACTAGGATCCTCCTCATATGCACGGAATAGTTGCAGCAAACGGGAGATCTAGAAAAGATTGGTTCAAACCAATTATGTATATATATATATATATATATATATATAAACTAGCTAGTATACACAAATAATAAACAACAAAAAAAGGATTCAATACCATGTTAGAGGACAGAGCATTCAGCTGCCTGGGTCTGTTTAATGTCAAGATTCTAACACTTGATTTCTCTTCCACCAAAATCTGTGATCAATATTGATTGAGAAAGAGAGAAGAGCTGATCATGGAGCGTAGTTAAGAGGAGAAAACAGACCTGAGAGTGAGAGGCCATCTCGGTGGACATTGTCATTTTCTTGCCTTCTTTCTTGCGGGGAAAATCTATACCAGAACAGCTAGGAGATTCAAGATATATGAAGTTCTTTCTTACTTATGGTTAAGTCAATTTTAAATGTTTTTTTTGTTGATTAATGAAAACTGATTGTTAGCAGGATCGTGAAGTGTACAAATAAGCATATGACCACACATTTAAACTAAATAAATGCATCAGTACCGACACGAATTATTAAATTTGTATTGTGACACATATATAAACACATATATAATGTGACCAACACAATAACCACTAGTTATTATTTTTCGATTTAACCCGATATATCCAATAGATGTTGTGTCATTTGTGAGAGGGATGTGATTTTAACTTAAAGCGCTCTTTTTTCAAGTTCGTTTTCCATTTCCGAAACGTTTCCGAAACGGAAACTCATAGAAACTCGGAAATAAGGCACATAAACACGATTCCTAGAAATTTACGTTTGGAAACACGATGGAAACTTCATTTCCATTTTGGAAACACGACGGAAACCTTTTTTTAGTTTAAAAATTAATAAATAAATAATTTGGAAATATAAAACTTTATAATAGATATAAATATATAATATTATTAGTGTTTTAGTCCAACTATTTAAAATTTATATTTTGAAGCTTTGTTGTTTGAATCTTTTTGATATGATTTTTATGTTTAGTGTTTTATTATATATATATATATCTATATATATATATATATATATATATATATATACATGTATATATCCATACGTTTCCAAAACATTTCCATTTCCTAATTTTAGAAAAAAAATTGTTTCCCATTTCCGAAACGTTTCGCTTCCCCGTATCCGTTTCCGTTTCCATGCAACCTAGCTAATTCCTTTATTTTTAATGTATATTTAAGCTACAAAAATTCATGTGATATATAAGCAATTAGATTCATTGTCTTTTACAATTTTCTCATCGTTTTCGTCTTCTGTATTGATTTTCTCTAACTTAAATTATATATGTGACTATATGTGACCATGTGCTGTGTTATATCACTACAATTTTGGGATGATATAGCTTCAAAATTTGTTACGCAAATAATCTGTAGCAAATATTTGTGATGGTTAATTACTAATTAGTGACAAAAATTAAAATAAACTATCTCGTAGCAAATTTGTAGTTTGTAGGATATAATGACAATTTAGCTACAATATATTTTGTGGTAACAATATTTTTGTAACAAATATAGTCACAAACAATATCACCTAACAAAATTTATAGTAATTAGTTACAAATTATTTTCACAAATTCTAACGTAGAAATACTTTTAATTTAAAATTCTTTTAAGTTTATTACTATTTATTATTGTAACAAATAATACAAATTGTTACATAATAATTGTGATAATTAGATATGTTTAGCATCATTTTATTAAATGATGTGATTATTAAATTTTAGCATCGTTAATTTTTGGATAGTATCATTTGTATTCTCCTAAACATAAAAAGAGTTTCTGATTAAAATCAAAGTGGCAGTACTCTCCAAGGAATATAAAGTAAGTGAGAAACTATTACGCAAGTTGTTTTAAAGATTTTAACAAAAAAACAAAAGTTGTTTTAAAGATGATTGACGAAACTAACAAAAAACAAAGACTTACATGCACAAGTTGATGTCACTTACAACAACTTGTGTATAGGTTAATCTTGCTACTATTAGTTTAAAATACGGCATTTTTTTTTATTTGTTAAACGATCAAGAAGAAGAAGACATATTCAAACAAATGATGTACTTGATGTAAAATGTTTTTTTTTTTTTTTAATTTGGAATAACTTTTACATTTTATTTAAAAAAATAAGAAGAAGATTTATTAGATTGAAGAAGTAAGAAAGATGAAACAAGAAAGTATCATCTTTTAAAATACGACATGATTCTTGTACAAAACGAGTTGATATATATTAATTTTTTTGTTTTGTTACATTTTTATTTAACTGCAAACCAAACGAGTATAATATATTATCGTTTCCTTTAGGTTGACTGTGAATGGTAATTGGCATGCAGAGGGAAGCGGGAGGATGGTATATTTTATTTGACCCAACATTTTTATTCTTATTTGACTGAAGCTTTTCATTAGCTTTTATAATTAATTAGGATGCGAAAATCTTAATCTGCTGCGTATAACCAATAAAAACTAATATTTTAGAGCAAAAGAACGAGTCAATATCAAACAAATTTGGGATGGTATGAGAGGGCTGCGTATAAGGGCTTACGACACATAATTATATCAAAACAAACATTTATGGGGGATGTTTGAAATTGATGACTTTAATTAAGACGACAAGGGAATATGATATGTATAGATATTTGACATAAGGGTTCATGCATGAATACAAGATATATATACTAATAATTAAAATTATTAAACTGATCATGGTATGGGGACCAAGTTTTATAATGAATTCAAAACTCTAAAACTTGTTATGCATCAGCATCATGAAAATAATTCCCGAGATCATAAAGATGATTAATACATTACTGAATATTCATAAAGAAAAAAAACTTTGTATGGCTTTAATAATGGATTGTGGAGTAGATCCATCTATCGCAGCAATGTGCCTGGGAGAGAATTACCAAAGCAAGAAACTTAAAAGATTACGTTAATTTTTATCTTAAGTAAAAGTATATATTTGTGTTGTAAAACTTGACGACTCATTATCATATTATGTCGTTTCGAGTGAGTATTATTGACAATTAGTGGATTGGCCCTAACCATTTATATATTAACGATAGTTTTATCAAACTTCAGATGTGTGAATTGGATTGTATCATAACAATCTCCCTTTCAAACCAAGGACAATATATGAGATATTAACACGTCTCCTTGATAACTGCATCTCAAACCGATCCCACTTGTACCGATAATAAACCCTTTCTTGGGCTCCCATTACTTGAGTTAACAGAATGCATTGTCTTTATCCACTTTTCTAGGTCTGCAAGAACTTGAACTTTAAACTCTGATGCCATGTTAAATTTAGGTTTATCTTGGGCTTCCAACTAAAAACCAATTGCAATTAATGGACTAGCTCTAACCCTTTATATATTAATAATAGTTTTATCAAACTTCAGAATTATATTGATTTAACACGACACACGGTACATGCCGACCATGGAGATTACTAAGTTAAGACGCAAAGGAAGCTCATACCCATTGAAGGCACAAAATGAGTTGCAAGACTACAGCATACTTAGCTCCGGTGAGGCCAACATTCTCTCCTGAATAAGAAGACATGAAGCATGAGAAAAACGTGATGGGCTTGAACTTCTGTGGACACGGAAAAAAAAAGAATATTGTTAAAAAATAAGACTTTTGTTAAAAAATAAGACTTTTGTGGAACTTTGACAAGAAGTAGGAGGCGGCTATATCTCATGCATGAGAAAAACGAGTTAGGCTCGAACTTTTGTGGACCCAGAAAAAAAATTGTTAAAAATTAAGACTTTTGTTACACAAAAAAAAAAATTGACTTTTGTGGAACTTACCCCTTTGATAAGAAGAAGTAGGAGGCGGCTATATCTCATGCATGAAAAACGTATGGAGAAACTCAAAAGATGGAGACACCATAAATTGGATCAGCAACAAGAATTATGTATTTTCTGAACATATCTTCAGTCGAAACAAATGAATACTTATCAATGTGAGAGTAGTAACACCCAAGCAACATGATAAACGAAGAACCAACTTGGTTACGATACCAAGTAATAGAGAAGAGTGACCAATATCGCGTGAATAATTAACATTGAGTCTTACCAATTATTTCAACTAAGCTCTCGTAAATATGTTGAATTTTCAAAAAATGCCAAAGTTATGGGAAACTAAAATTCCTGGGTTTTTTTATTTTTTTGTAAAATGGTATTTTATTGAATTGCAAAGTTTACATCAAGGAACAGACTACAGTAGAACAACAATAATATGAACCAAATCAAGAGTTTCCTCTTTTTGGTTTTTATTAACAATAAAAAAGTAAAGGTGGAAAAAAAAAACATACTAATGACTAAACACCCAAGCTAAACCAAAGTAGGAATCTACTTAGGGATAATCATACAAACATAAAACAAAACCCAACACATAGAGTAAATAGACTCGTACGCTGCATCACCGACATATAGAAGTCTCGACTCAAGCATCTGGCTTGTAGGAGAAACCATTGACAGTGAGACCTCCATCAACACAAATGGTCTGTCCAGTTATATACGACGCTGCAGGTAGACACAGAAAAGCCACAAGTGATGCAACCTCTTTAGGCTCACCAGCGCGACCAAGTGGAGTTCTACTAACTAAACTCTTCTCGTAACCGGCGTCTTCAAAAAACTGTTTTTTTTTCACAAGATTGTAAGTCATAAGAATGAAAAGTGTATGATGTTAATAGGAAATTAAAAAAAAAAAAAAAAAAAAAAAACAGGAGAGTTTTATTACTGATTCAGCCATAGCAGTGTGGATAAAATTAGGAGCAACAGAATTAGTTCTTATCCCATCTCTTGCCCATTCACATGCCAAAGTTTTTGCTAGTTGATTCAAAGCTCCTGTACATACCCACAACGGAAACGAGACATCCATTAGGAATCCCAAAGAAAATTATACCTTAATAGGTATAAGTGTAAGACTTTGATCTATCAAAGAAAAAGCTTAATTAGTTTTGTTTGTGTACGTACGAATCGATACCTCTTTCTAAATTTGACACTGTATGTCTGTATATGAATGAAAACCCTTACATTTGACATGCTAAGATCATATATGTTTGAACTAAAAGTATTTGCGTTTGCTAAGTTATGAACCTCATACACATACCACACTAGTTAAAACTAATTATTAAGATAACAACATTAAATTCATTTTCTACACAACAGCATATTAAAACTATACATATAAAGAACAGGAAATTCCCTTAATCAATTATAAAATCTGTATTAAGTTTCGCGTATATATCAATACTATTGCATCTAGTATAATTGAAAATCTCTCTATTGATTAATAGCCAGTGTATGTACCTTTCGTTAAACTATATATGGATCCACATTCCATTGATACAACCCCTCCAACAGAGGAAATAAAGATGATGCTTCCAAATTTAGAAGCTTTAAGGAGAGGATGTGAAAGTTGGCTAAGATGAAAAGCAGACTCCAAGTTTGTTGACATATGGAAGGAGAAATCGTCTGCCACATATTCGATTGTTGGCTTTGTAAGAACTACGCCAACGTTGTTTACCTATGTTGAACAAAACTGAGTTACAAATATCCTACTAAATATGTCACTATTTAATTAGTAGGTATTTTTCCTATATTAGACTATGCTTAGTTTGAATGTTTCCCAAAAAAAATAGATTAACTCACAAGAATGTTCAGCTTGCCATCAAACAATTTTGTGACGGTTTGCATAAGTGTTTCCCTCTTGGAATGAGAGGATACATCACAGATTGAACAGCTCACTTGAAACCCTTTCTTTTCCCATTCTCTTAAACTTTGTTTGAGGGGTTTTTCAGATATATCACATACATAGATTCTAGCTCCAAGTGCAGCTAGCTCCTCTACTATAGCATGCCTACATCAGTCCAAAAAAAAAAATGCTATACATATAAAAACGTCTTAAAATAAATGCATAAAACAATGGGTCAAAATTATGATATATATAGCTAGAGAGTAGACAGACGAACCCAATTCCGCTGCCTCCACCAGTTACAAGAGCGTTCATACCTTGAAGACTCCATCTTTGATCCATTTTTGTTTGCTGTGAGTATCAATGACTAGAGATACCACATAATATATATAGAGACAAATTAGCTAAAAATACTAGTAGCAAATGACCTTTCGGAGAGTGAAGACATGATGCAGCAACTAAAGAAAAATACAAGTGACTTAATTAAATTGAAAGTAGTTAAAACACAATTTGCTACGAAAAAATATCAAGCAAATAGAATTTTTTAAATAGTTATTTCAATATTCTAATTTTTCTTTTCAATTAAATGTTTCAGAATAGATGAATTTATTTCCTGTGTTGTATTATTAGTTAGTAAATGTCAAATTTTATTTCTATTTCCACTTTCTCGACTTTGAACTCACAAACTCTAATTTCCATTCAGCTAGTTAATCAGATGTCTATATAACAATTCTATGTGAAGATGAGAGGAGATAAAATATTTAATGACGACTTAAACATAGATAAGTAACAACCATGCATGCATGGTCAAGAAAAGAATAAAGGAGATTCAAATAATCGAAAAAAGAAAAGAAAAAAAAGACTTAAATGGAAGTTGACAAATAGAAACGTGTAACATCTTGAAACGTGTAACATTAAAGAGGGTGTCGATACCACTGGTGGTTGTTCGGTTATTTCAAAATTGTCGGTTTGATTTAGTTTGGTTTGAGAAACCCTAAGATTCGAGTATATAAGTTATAATTGGTTTTCGAAACCCTTGTGAAAGGGGGTCTATTATGGTCTAGTATAGACGGTTTTGTGGTAATGTTAGGGTATTAAGTGACATCAAGGTGGTGTCCGTCGATACCAACATATTGTTGTGTGTTTGGTCCTAGGAGGACAGCTGATTCTTAGTGACTTTTTTTTTCTTTGGTAGAACTGAGGGGAGTGTTTACTATTAAATAGTAAATTTAAATACAAACATTATGTGGTATTGCATAACCAGATTTAGTGTTTGGGTGATTAAATTTCTTTTCTTTTTTTGAAATACATAAATCTAATCCATAAATATTGAATCTGAAAAAACTCATAAACCACAAAGCCTATACAAGTAGAGCTTCAAATTGATATTTTCATACTAGAATCTCAAAAGAAAAAGAGCGAAATGAAAGCTAAAAGGATTATGCACTTTTTTAAAAAAGGGATATTTTTGAAAAAATGTATCCCCAAAAATTTATTTTAACAAATTATTTTATTTTTAATTAATAATTAATTGATTTTTTCTAGGCATTTTTTGATTTAATTTAATTTTTGGAGCAAAAAAGACAAACTAGGTTCAGACCCGCATGTACGTGTGGAGTTATTTTTGCATATTTTTTTTAAACATATTTTTCTAATATGTTTGATAGCAACGTTTATTTTTTTGACCCGAAAAAACCTCATTCCTCATAATTCATATGAGTAAATAGTATGTGCGCATATGTTCTGCTTGAATTCTTCTTCAATTCTATTCCCCAATTAATAGTATAGAAAGACGAACCCAATACCGCTGCCTCCACCAGTTACAAGAGCGTTCATACCTTGAAGACTCCATCTTTGATCCATTTTTGTTTGTTGTGAGTATCAATGGCTAGAGATACCACATAATATATATAGAGACAAATTACCTAAAATACTAGTAGCAAATGACCTTTGGGAGAGTGAAGACATGATGCAGCAACTAAACAAAAAATGCAAGTGACTTAATTAAATTGAAAGTAGTTAAAACACAATTTACTACCAAAATATCAAGCAAATATTTTTTTAAAAAATAGATATTTTAATATTCTGCTTTTTCTTTTCAATTAAATGTTTCAGAATAGATGAATTTCTTTTCTATGTTGTATTATTAGTTAGTAAATGTCAAATTTTATTTCTATTTCCACTTTCTCGACTTTGAAATCACAAACTCTAATTTCCATTCAGCTAGTTAATCAGATGTCTATATAACAGTTCTATGTGAAGATGAGAGGAGATAAAATATTTAATGACGACTTAAACATAGATAAGTAACAACCATGCATGGATGGTCAAGAAAAGTATAAAGGAGACTCAAATGATCGAAAAAATAAAAGAAAAAAAAGACTTAAATGGAAGTTGACAAATAGAAACGTGTAACATCCCGAAACCAACTTTTAGTGGGTGTCGATTGACACCAATGAGTGTATTGATCGACACCATTAAACTGGTGTTTGTTCGGTTATTTCAAAATCTTTGGTTTGATTTGGTTTAATTTGAGAAACTTTAGAGCTCGAATATATAAGTTATATTTCGATGCCCTTGTGAAAGGGGGCCGACGGTGGTTATAGAGGAGAAAAGGAGAGAGAGAGTTGTGGTGCTATCACTTGGAAGGGAGGAGAAATGTATAAAACAGAACAACCTTTGGAAAATAAAATGGAGTCCGATTTAGATGACATTTGGTTGGGACCTTTGTGGTGCTATAGGCGTCGTATAACGGTTGGTTTGTGTTTTAGTCAAGTGTCTGTATTATGGTTTGGTATAAACGGTTTTGTGGTAAGGTTAGGATGTCGAGCGACACCAAAGTGGTATCCATCTACACCAGCATGTTGTTGTGTGTTTGGGTCCTAGAAGGACAGCTGGATTTTAGTGACCTTTTTTTTTTCTTTGGTAGAGCTGAGGGAGTAAACACTCCCCTGATTTATTAATAAATAGTGAATTTATATACAAACATTCTGTGGTATTGCATAACCAGCTTTAGTGTTTGGGTGATTGAATTTCTTTTTTTTTTTAAATACATAAATCTAATCCATAAATATTGAACCTGAAAAACCTCATAAACCACAAAGCCTATACAGTCAGAGCTTCAAATTGATATTTTCATACTAGAATCTCAAAAGAAAAAGAGCGAATTGAAAGCTAAAAAGAGCGATTTTTTAAGGTTTTTTGATTTAATTTAAATTTTGGAGCAGTAAAACAAACTAGGTTTGGACCCGCACGTACGTGCGGAGTTATTTTTGCATAATGTTTTGGAAAATATAATTGTCCAGCGATCTAACCCGTCTAATATGTTTGATTGCAACGTTTAAATTTTTTTGACCCGAAAAAACCCCATTCCTCGTAATTCATATGAGTAAATAGTATGTCCGCATATGTTCTGCTTGGATTTTTCTTCAATTGAATTTCCAAACTAATAGTATAGATTTCCTTCAATTATTGAATGAAATATTTCTTAGTTATGCTAATTACAATTTAATGTAAATAATATAGTAAGAGAAGGGCAAATAATAAAATGGGATACAAAGCGTGAATATTTTATATAGGAGTTACGAGAAAGTATTTTATTAAGGAGAATTCTATTAATTTGGATACTATTAGTTTTTTTTAAGTAATATATGTGTTCGTAACTGATGGAGAAATAAAATTACAAAATTGTTTCGTGAGGGGGAAGACTATAATTGGTCATTAGATCCCTTATTTAATTGGTCTTGGTTATGGTATTATATCACTGGATTTTATAAATTTTAATTCATTAGATCCCTATATATCTCAGCTATTGGTATAATATTATTACTTTTTCATTTTTATTGGACTAGATTTTCAAGATCTTAAGATTTCTGTAAAAACACTATAACTACATATTTATATAATGTATAATGTTTAACTATATAGTTATCAAAATTAAAGTATATATTCATGTCATTGTAATTGGTGATCATATGTTTTTTTGGGTTAATATAGTTATTGCGAGTTTCAAATGATCTTTGATTCTTTCACCCATATAATTTTATAAAATTATTAGAAAGGTAACATTATTTATATTTCTGAAGATATAATTTTAAATATATATTTTCTTACATCTCATAATGTAGTTATATTATTATATTATAATACATAGTGAAATTAATTTAATTTTAAAAATATGTAGGGGATAATATTTATCAATTTTTGAGTAATATTTACCAATTTTAGAATCTATACGACCAAATATTGTGTATATAAATAAATTAAACAGCAGTGGCAGTTGACAAAAAAAAATATATAAATATATAAATGACAATTTTATGGAATATTAAGGGTGAACAATAAATTAGGTATGAAGCTCTCCGCCGAAGACATGTGAGCTTTTTTTCGAGAATGGTTCTTATATAGGCAATTAAGTTTCAGTTTTATAATTTTACTCACACCAACTTGGAATTCTCGATGTTCCATCCACTACGATAGGGATAGTTTGATATTCTGGTTATTACCGAAATATATGATGAACGATTGGCGCTTTTGATCAAAAGCAATGAATATAATTGATTAGAACAAGGGCCTCCATTCAAAACGTATAAGAACAAGAGCACAAATTATTTCCTTTATTTCTGTTTTCTTTTCATTAAATAGAAAATTTAGAAGTACAAGTCCCTACATACATGAAAGAAAGTTGCATATAACAAAGGAAGAAACAACACACGTCTATTTTTTCTTTGCTAACCTAAGCCATCAAGAACTAAAAAGAACAACAATTGTTCAGACACATAATCTTAATATTTCGGTTGGTCATTGAAGTGGAAAAGAACATCAATCTGCTTTTCCACTTCACAGCTTTGCTGCAATTGCTGACGCAGGTAAGTTGTTCCTTGGTGGAAACTTAAGATCCTTCCATTCCTCCTCTTCATCCATTCTCTCAAAATACTGATCTACCATGCTATCCTTCATGTCCTCTAGTCGCCTTGGCTCCCACTATAATTTCAGCAATACGACCTTATATTAACTGTCATTAGTATGATATGATAGATATATACTTATGTATATATATAGAAGAAAACAAAAATGAAGAGATTTGTTATACCTTTGGTTTCCTATCTTTGTCTATCAATATGGCTCTACACCCCTGCATAAGTAAGAAATGCTGTTGTAGTAATGTCGACAACAAGGACAATTTATGAGGAATATACAATCGAAAGAAAGCTAAATAAACCTCCAAAAAGTCTTTACTGATTCTCCCTTGAACACATGACATGCCATTCTATACTCACGGATAAGACACTGCCCCACCCCTTGCAATCTTCCTTCTCTTATCTGAAATAATTTATACACACAGTCAGCACTTTCCCATCATTGCATGTGACGCATTCTAGAACTAACCAATCTAAGAGATATTTTAAGGCTTGATGGTGAAGCCTCTTTCAATGCTCGAATGGTGGTTGAGATCCAATCATTTGGTTCGTGAGTAGCCTCTCTTTCCTAACCAACACATACGATAGTAGAGTGCATTGTCAGTTGTTACTTAGGTTCGTATAAACTCGTAGGTCCAATCTATTAATGTAAAAAATTTATACAAGTGCAGATATATAACGTCTTCGACTGTTCTTCTCGAGAAGCACTTATTGATAACATCTAACCTGTTAAAAAAAACGAACGGAAAGATAAGCAACAGCGGACACAAAGGTACAAGAAAGAGTAAAAGAGATTAAATCATATACACTTAACATGTGGTAAGCACTGCACTCTGCTGTTTCAGGTGGGGATGCTGAGTGTATGAATCAATAATTGTTGAGACGACGTTTGGATCACTTGAACCAACTTTGCAAAGATCTGCTTCTAATGCACTCAACCTCTGTGAAAAGGACTAACCTTACTCAGTAACAATCCTTGGCGATGAAAACATTGGGGTTAATATTAGTAGCTAGCTATATGAAAAATTTATAGTAAATAGTAAAAGACACGCAGAGAAACCATAAACCAAACGTTTTGCATTACCAGTTGTAGAGGTGATCAGTGTACGGTTTCATTTTTTTTTCGCTCTGGTTTCGGTTTCAATTTTACAAAAATTGAAACCATATGAATATCATATGTATCTCGGTTTTATATGGTTTCGGTTTGGTTCAAGTTTTTAAAAATTATTTTATATTTATTTATTTATATATATGTATATGTATATTTGCTGCGTAAATAAAAGTAGACTTAAAATAGAAATAATAGATCAATCAATATGTTTAACATATATAATTCAAAGAATATAATCTAAATCTACTTTTATGAACCCAAGTAATATAAACCCAAAAAAAACTAAAAGAATAGAATCCACAAGATATATTCAAATCTATATTAATAGAAAGTATAAGCTATTAGCTCATAAAAGCGTCCACCTAGGATTTTAAACCACCAATAGGGATTAGACACTTCACTAATTAACTTTTTAAAATTTTCCAGAATTTTCTATATTAAGAATTATTTAAAACAACCTATCAGGATTTGACATGTCATTCGTTAACATTTTCTAAATTTCCAGAATTTTTTAGAAAAAGGAAAATTTTAAATTTATGGAAATAAAAGAACTATGTACAATATATCCCACATCGGCTAGAAAAATTTTAAACAATGATTCAGAACTAGTATAAATAAGATTAATATGCTTTCAACAATGAATAAGCAGGAAAGCTTGATTTATCAAGCGTCCAAGTTTAAAGGTATATTCGGTTTGATCCAGTTTTTTATTTAATCAAATTAAAACTTTAAAAAGTTTCAAAAAAATATATTCTAATATTTAAAAATTTTAAAAGTTATAATATTATAAATATTGAAACTTTTAAAAGTTCTTAGCTTTTAAAAAGTTTTTAAATATTATAATTTTTAAATTTTAAAAGTTTAAAATATTATAAATATTGAAACTTTTTAAAAGGTTCAAAATTTATATTTCGAAACCTTTTTAAAAGTTTAAAATATTATAAGTATTTATGTAAAACATAAATTATCTTATTTATCTACGTTTGTGCTTTTTATTTCTTATGAGTTGTAAAATATATTTTTGTGTATGATTTTATAGATGAGTTGGTATTCTTTCATTTATTTTTTTAGTTTTTATCTTATTTTTTTTTATAAGAAATGAAATAATTTTGTTCTTGGAGTTTGATGGATTAACAAGTTGTGTGGTAGTCTAAAAAAGGTTTTTTAGTGGAAGAAAGTGAAGAAATTGATGAGGATGAAGAAGAAAAAGAGTATAGCGAAGAACCAGACGGTAAAAGTAATGATGACGATTACCACAAAATTTGACAATAGAAATGACAAGAAAGAATATGAAGAATAAGAAAACATTGAATAAAAAAACACGAAAACATAGATGGTAACGATCAATTAAATATGAAAACGAGTTAAATTCATGATGATAAAATTGTTTTATTTTTCTGGTGGTCAAAGAAATGGTTTAGGATATGTGAGGTCATCAGTTTAATTCGTCTCGCCTAGATGTCGAGTTAAATTCATGATTTTTTTATCAGATTTGATTTTATAACACAACTGATTTTTATATTTCAAAATATTGTGTATCTGAAATTTAACTTTTTCCTTAATACTAATTTAAAATTTTTATAAGATAATATTTTTACTACCGTCATCAATCATATATAGTTTTCATCAAAATATATCAAATATACTCATGCGTAGCGTGGGTTCAAAACCTAGTATTTGTAAGACAAGAAAGAAAAATTTGAAGAACATTATTAAACACAATATAAACTAAACAAATATAATTATTCCAAATTTTTAGAAAACACAAAAAAAACTTTTTAATACCTAAACCAAAAAACTAATGAAATGACAACTAAATGGGGGTTTAGGCTAATTAAACAAACCATAACCAAACTAACTTATTTCTTATTGAGTTTGTTTGCATATTAGTACATTTTATAAACTTAATTGGCAAACTAATACATTTACTATTCAAAATTGCACAAATAGGTGAGTTGTGTAATATAGAATGTGTGAGATAGGAGAGATTGTGGGACATAGGCTTGGGTAAGAAAATTACCAAAAGGGGTCTGTGTGTGTGGGTGAGAAATAGAGTTTTTTTTGTTCTTCAATCATAATTATTCAAATAATTGTTAATATATCTTTTAAAGAAATTTTCTTGAATACAAAAAAATATATATATCTGTTCTTTAAAATTTGATATAAATTTTATTTAATAATTTTTAAATATATTATATACATTTTTTGTATCCGTACACCTTATTTAGTGTACAAATGTCTATACACCTTATTAAGTATACATACACACATTATTAAGTGTACAGATGTAATTTGTACAAAACCATTGCGATACAGATATCTAAAATCCTAAGAATTAAAAAAATTACACAAATTACATATGTACACTTAATAATGTGTACAGACATCTGTATACTAAATAATGTGTACAGACATCTGTACACTAAATAATGTGTATGAATACAAAATTTATAAAGCATATTTAACATTATTGAATAAAATCATGAAACAAAATGCATATCAAATTATAAATAAAAAAAATAGATTTTTATACATGTGTTGTAAATATAATATATTGATGAGGGTTAGAAGGTCTTGTGAACAGTAGAAAACAGTAAAAAATGTAGAATTTGCTAATTGTAAATAGAGATTGTGCTACTTTTACAATTATGTTTTAAAATCTGTCTATTTTGCCAATTATCTCTTAAATGTTTAGTTTGGTTCGGTTTTTGGGTTATGGTTTTTTACTTTTTTTTTTCACCCCTAACCAGCTCTCACAGACCACTAGTTCCAAAAATAAAATAAAAAAGTCATTTTTGTTTTAGCATCTTGTTAAGTTGGGGAGTGGGGACACTTAATACGTAAGCCAACGAATTTCTTACCATTGAAGGCACAAAATGAGTAGCATGCCCACAAGTAAACATTTCCGCGCCATCTAACCTAGCTCCTGTGAGGCCAACATACTCTCCTAAACAAGAAGACCAAGACGACAAGAACGATGAGTGAGAGGGAGATAGGAACTTTTGTGGACATGCTAAAACTAGGGCTAGCCCTGAAGATAAAGATTCCTAGCTAATGCATTAAAAAAAAAAAAAAAAAAAAAAAAAAAAAAAAAAAAAAAACTTCAGAAACTCAGTAAGAAACAAAGTCAAACAAAAAAACATTTTATAAAAATCTATGACATAATATTAGTTTATGTTTTAAGAAGTACTAAAAATTTGACAAGTGTTACACTTAAATTGAGGAATGCATTAAAAAAACTGTAAAACAATGTATCCAAACATGGTTTTTGCGAGCTGCCGGCAACGGCCAGCCTTTTCCCAGCTTTAGGCAACCGCCAGCCCTACAAATTATATAAAGACAAATGGTTTAATATTGTTACCAAAAAATCCAGGAAGTCTTGACAAAAAGTAGGAGGCGCCTACATCTGGAAAGAGCCCCAAAGCTGTCTCAGGCATTGCAAAAACCATGGGGAAACTCAAAAGATATATAAGCATATATATTTAAAAGCTATCTCTATTTTTCACCATGGACATGTATAAGAAAAGAAAACCGTGTTCTCAGTTGCAATACGAAATCTACCATGGATGGAGACACCAGCTCCACCTCCCATGACAATACCATTCAAAACTGATACCTATAATTTCAAAACGAATTAATTAACAAACTAACTAACAAAATTGATACACTTTGAGTATATATAATGAGACCTGAGCTTTGCTATACATTGCCATAACAAAGTTGAGAGTGTACTGATATAACATGAAATCAGCAGCGAGTATCCATTTGCCTAATACACGCAAAGATACAAAGTTGAGAGTGTACTGATATTGATATACCTTGGACGATATCACGAACAAGAGGTAGAACGTCGCCACCAGCACAAAAGGCTCTTCCCTGGCCCTTGAGGATGACAAGTTTCACACTAGGGTCTTCCTCATATGCAAGGAACAGTTGCAGCAACCGAGAGATCTAAAGATGGTTGGTTCAAGCCAATTATGTAATTACTAGCTAGTACACAAAATGGATGAATAAACAAACAAGGGGAAGGATCGGATTCAATACCATGTTACAGGAGAGAGCATTCAGCTGCTTGGGTCTGTTTAATGTTAAGATTCTAACACTTGCTTTTTCTTCCACCAAAACCTGTAATAAAATCCATTGAGAGAGAGAGAGAGAGAGAGAGAGAGAGAGAGATAAGTGATGGTGGCAAGAAAGAAGACAAAACAGACCTGTGGGTGAGAGGCCATCTCAACTGCTCTCGTCTCCTTCTTCTCTTTTTCTTCGCCTTTTAATCCTCCCGGGCATACATATAGACCTTAGACTGTGAGAGCATCGACAAGATTTAAAAAAATTTCTCTTCTCCTTAGTAAATTATTTTTTAGAATCAAAATAAATACATAAGAATAGTATAAGATAAGCACATATGTAAGCATTAAACAATGGAAAAATGTCATTAAAATCTTCAAATCTATGTTTTCGTTGATTTTAATCACGAAGTCTGTGTTTGAAGGAATAAAACACTAACTATCTGTTGACTTCAAAATAAATCCCAAACTTTCGTTGACTCAGCCATTTGAGATACCACGTTAAGTGGTCAAACGGGGCAATAAAACGGGGTTAATTATCCGTTAACGGTTTCCGTTTACAACAAAAACGACGCCGGTTTATTTATCTCTAAAATCCGACAAACCCTAATCGATTTCTCATTTCCCCCAATTGACAAACCCTAATCGATTTCAATTATCTCAAATCAGAAACCCTAATCGATTCATCAATGATTCCGAGAAAGAAGATTGCTACTCGTCGTTCTAAACGGAAGAAGCCTGATAATGCTGGCGAATCCTCTGCTCACAAGTCTACTGCTCACGGTTCAATTGCTCTCGAGTCGACTGCTTCTAGTTTGAACGCTCCCGATTCGACTGTTCCCGAATTGGCCGGCGGGGTAAGTACTGCAATTATTCCGTATAATTCTATTCCCTTAAGTGAGTCTATTCCTTTAGAAGAGTATGATTGTTGTCCCTTTGAAGAATTTGATGCCGTTAGTGGAGATGATTGTGAGGTTGGTGGCGACGAAGATGGTGATGATATTGGGTACGAAGCTGGTGTCGAAGAAGACTTCAACGGAGAGGAAGATGCTAATCAGGGGAATGGAAATGGAAATCAAGTAGTTGTAGAGGAAGATGGTAACCGTGTTGGTGTAGAAGAAGAATTCTGCGAGGACTTCGAAGCAGAGTTTGGAGAGGCTGCGAGAGAAGAGAAATATGAGACTGATAACGACAGTGGAGATGATATCTTCGATGACGAGAAGATTCCAGATCCTTTGTCAGAAAGTGAAGACGAAGATAATGGCCAAAATGATAAACATGTGGAATCTGAAGATCCAGAAGTGTTACTCGAATTGGGGAAAACTTTTAGCTCACCAGAGGAATTCAAGATAGCTGTTTTGAGGTATTCTCTGAAGACTAGATACGACATTAAGTTGTATAGATCGCAGGCTTTGAAGATTGGTGCAAAATGTGCTAATACCGATCCTAAGGTGAAGTGTTTGTGGAGATGTTACTCCTCATACAATAAGAAGAAACACAAGATACAAATCAACGTATATGAGAATAAGCATGTATGTGTGAGATCAGGTTTTAGTCATATGTTAAAGCGAGGAACGATAGCTTGGTTATTTGCGGATAAGTTGAGACAGAATCCAAAGATCCGACCGAGAGAGATGACTGCAGAGATTAAGAGATAATTCAATCTAGAAGTTAGTGAAGAACAATGTTCTAAGGCTAAGTCAAGAGTGAGGTAAGAAGCAAAGGTTGGTCATCAAGAGCATTTCTCACGGATATGGGATTACCAAGCAGAGATTTTGCGATCAAATCCAGGATCAATTTTTGAGATAGAGACTATTCCTGGTCCTACAGTTGGGAGCTTACAAAGGTTCTATAGGTTATTTGTGTGTTTTCAATCACAAAGGAGTTCTTGGAAGCGGACATGTAGACCCATCATAGGAGTAGATGGTGCATTTCTGAAATGGGACATCAAGGGACATCTATTGGCTGCTATTGGAAGAGATGGAGACAATAGGATAGTTCCAGTTGCTTGGGAAGTGGTTGAGATAGAGAATGATGACAATTGGGATTGGTTTATGAAGTTACTCTCTACTTCATTGGGTCCTGAGGAGGGAAGACAAATAGCTATCATTTCTGACAAACAATCGGTTAGTTAAATGCATACTTTAATTTATTATGTTATCATCACATCAATCATATTAATTTATTGTGTTTCATTGATTTGCAGGGTCTTGTTAAAGCCATCAAGAAAGTTCTCCCACAAGCTGAGCATCGTCTTTGTGCTAAACATATTATGGAGAATTTGGAAGAGAGACAGTCATGATTTAGAACTACAACGTCTGTTCTGGAAGATTGCTCGAAGCTACACCACAGGACAGTATCGTAAACATATGGAGGCATTAGAGAACTATAACCCAAGTGCATTTAATTCTCTACTACAAACCAATCCGATGACATGGTCTAGAGCCTTCTTCAGGTTAGGTTCCCATTGCAATGATAACTTGAACAACCTTAGTGGGTCTTTTAATAGAACCATACGCCAAGCTAGGAGGAAGTCGTTACTAGAGATGCTTGAGGATATTAGGAGGCAATGTATGGTGCGGAATGAGAAGAGGTACATAATTGTTCGAAGGTTGCAGACAAGGTTCACAAAGAGAGCTCATTTAGAGATAGAGAATATGATAGCAGGGTCTCAGTTTTGCCTCAGAAGCATGGCTAGGCACAATCAACATGAGGTCCAGTTGGGAGATGAAACTTATTCTGTGGACATGAATGCGCTTACATGTGGATGCGTAAAGTGGCAGATGACAGGTATTCCTTGTGTCCATGCTGCTTCTATGATCATAGGTAGGAGACAGAAAGTTGAAGATTATGTTGTTGACTGGTACACAACAAGATTGTGGCGTGAAACATATAGAGATGGTATTCACCCTGTCCAAGGTCAGAACGAATGGCCTAAAATGAATAGATTAGGAGTCTTGCCACCACCTTGGAGAAAAGGAAATCCGGGTAGACCAAATAACCATGCGAGGAGGAAAGGTAGGTATGAAACTGCCTCTTCATCAAGCAACACAAGACTGCCATGCAATGGAAGAGTCATGACTTGTAGTAACTGCAAACAAGAAGGACACAATAGGCTATCTTGTACAAATCCGACAGTTGAAGCTCCAGCTGCAAGACCAAGAGGTTGACCAAGGAAGAATCAGGTTTGATGCTTTTGTTTATCTTTATTATGAGACTTAACACCATGGAAGAAACCGTTAAACATAAACATAGTTTTGAAACTGGAACCAAGGAACACATTGTTTGGCCAAGGGGGATCACAACCATCTACACACGGTTCATCACAGCCAGTTTCTCAAGGAGTCTCCATGCCACCTACACACGGTTCATCACAGCCAGCTACACAAGGAGGATCACTACCAGCTTCACAAGGAGGATCACTACCAGCTTCCAAAAGAGGACCACAACCATCCTCACAAAGGAAAAGGAGACAAAGGAAGCAATCAACACAGGAGAGGAGGGCATCAACATCAACACAGTGGGAACCTCCTCAAGCTCCACAGCGTGAACATGGACTAGGAGGCTTGAGATCATGGTTTGAATGCTCAAGCTAGAATGTATGACATGACATGGTGTAGTTTTTTTTGTTGTTGTGTTTGGTCAATGACCTTTCATGTTTGTTGCGGTCTAACATGGATTTGTACTCTTTTGTTGTCAAAACGATTAGTTCTCTTTTGTTCTATGCCTACTTTAATATTTAAGACTTAAGACTTCCATTCACAAATCAACACCAACATACGCACAAGAGCATTTGTCATCAACACCAACAAGAGCATTTGTCATTAACGAACAAGAGGAAGATGCATTACACACACTAATAACCAAGAGCAAACGAACCAAAGTTTGTTTGCTTTGCTTTAACAACCACTAGGTAAGCAATGCCAACTGATACAAAACAAAGATAAACGAAACACACTTTCAACCACTTTGTAAACTTGCGGATTTCCATTTTGCTCCATAATGCTTCTTCCTTCAAGTCTTGTAAAGCACCAATCAAATCATTAACCTCCGTTTTTGTTTTCACAATCTCATTGGCCATAATTCCTAGTTTTGGTAATGCATCTTGAACTTCCTCATACACAGCATCCTCCACCCACTTAAACAAGTGACGCTGTTGCAAAAACAAACACCATTACTTACCATTGCATAGATAATCAACATTGAATTTTTTAGTGACTGCTTACATCTCTTTTATTTGTCCACGAGCTAGGATCCCTTTTTGTTATACACCTGAAGAACGGTCGACCAGGATTCTCTTCAGTTCTTGATGTAAAGATCATTACACCGGCTCCACAAACACTCTTCGATGGCACTCCACGGTCGAACCCAGCTACCACCGATGTCTCTGAGCTAGATTTCATCTCTTCAACTCGAAGAAGAAGAGAGAAATCGAAGAAAAGAGATAAATCGAATAAGAGAGATAAATTGAACAATCGGGATAATTGAAGTTGGGGGAAATGAGAAATTAGGGTTTGTCAATTGGGGGAAATGAGAAATCGATTCTCAATTTAGGGGTTTTAAAGATAAATAAACCGGCGTCGTTTTGTTGTAAACGGAAACCGTTAACGGATAATTAACCCCGTTTAATTGCTCTGTTTGACCACTTAACGTGGTGCCTCGAATGGCTGAGTCAATGAAAGTTTGAGATTTATTTTGAAGTCAACAGCTAGTTAGTGTTTTATTCCTCTAAACATAGACTTCGTGATTAAAATCAACGAAAACATAGACTTGAAGATTTTAATGTCAGTTTTCCCATTAAACAATTACTTTAATCCTCTAGAAAATATTTATTTTTTACTTTTTCTTGACATCATTCAGTGTTTTTTTGGTTTGTCTCTTTTAAATAAATAAGTTAACTCTTGTACTAGTAAACAATGAACTAACTGTTTTGCTCTTGACTATTAATTTAATTCTTGGGAAAAGATAACAGTAAAGTTAAATGTCTTTTAGTAGACCGACAAGTCAACCTTCATTTCTCCTCCACCTCCGTCGCTAACAGTGGTAAAATCAATGAAGGCACCGTTGGCGTTGGATACATCTCTCCTTAAAGAGTGAACAATACTATTTCTAATAAATGAATTCAGGTAAATAATGTTATCTAATCATATTGTTGCACGTTATCTCCATGTAGAAAATAAATTCTTTGAATATTTCTAGTTTAATCCTATTTTTGTTATGAATATAGAGTTTAGGGATAAAGCTCTTGTATATTCTTATTGATTAAACTCGAGGTTACATGCTTATATAGTAGAGTACAAAGGCCTAAGCTAAACCGACATAGGATTAGGGCGTTGTCGAGAAGGCTTCGGCCGATGGGCTGATGGGCCGATGGTACATGGGCCGAAGGACCAAGGACATAAGGACTGTATATGGGCCGGTCTGTACGAAGTCCACTAAGTGTTTTACAACACTCCCCCTTGGACGAGATGACCGTGCCTAGATTGGATGGGATCGACGCAATGTGCTTAGGGGATGCTGCCTCATTAAAACCTTACCAGGAAAACCCAGTGGGACAAAACCTTGGTGAAGGAAAAAGAGTACATCACACATTGCTCCCCCTGTTCCAAACATCACACCAAATCCCTAAGCCTCCGCATTCCAATCTGATGCGTGAGCTTCTTGAACGTTGTAGTCGGTAGCGATTTGGTGAAGAGATCGGCGGAGTTGTCGCATGACTGAACTTGCACTACTTGAACTTCTCCGGCCTTTTGCAGTTCATGTGTGAAGGAGAACTTCGGCAGTATGTGCTTCGTCCGATCTCCCTTGATGTAACCTTCCTTGAGCTGTGCAATGCAGGCCGTATTGTCCTCATAGATTATGGTTGCTTCCTTGTTGGCTTCCAATCCACTATCTGTCCGAATATGCTGAGTCATGGACCGCAACCAAACACACTCACGGCTGGCTTCATGTATGGCTAGGATCTCCGCGTGATTTGACGATGTGGCCACAAGAGTTTGTTTCATGGAACGCCAAGAGATCGCAGTACCACCGTGCGTGAACACATAACCTGTTTGTGACTTGCCATTGTGTGGATCGGATAGATAACCTGCATCAGCAAAACCAACTAAACCATCTTTGTTATGGTTAGTATAAAATAAACCAAAATCTGTCGTTCCTTGTAGGTAACGCAGAACATGTTTAATACCATTCCAGTGCCTTATAGTCGGACAAGAACTATATCTTGCTAGGAGGTTCATGGGAAAACATATGTCTGGTCTAGTGTGGCTAGCCAAGAACATTAACGCTCCTATAGCACTGAGGAAAGGCATTTCAGGTCCAAGAACTTCTTCATTGGCCTTCTTTGGACCAAATGGATCTTTATCCAAGTCTAAGCTTCTAACAACCATTGGGCTAGTCAATGGGTGAGCTTGGTCCATTTTAAACCTCTTGAGTACTTTTTCTGTATATGCCTTTTGATGCACAAGGATACCATTGTTTCTGTACTCAAGCTGCAATCCCAAACAGAATCTTGTCTTGCCTAGGTCTTTCATCTCAAATTCTTTCTTGAGGTATTCTACAGTTTGGGTGATTTCCCCAGAGGTCCCAAGGATGTTTAAATCATCCACATAGACTGCTATTATCACAAATCCTTTGTTTGCAAACTTCTGTATAAATATACATGGACTGATTGGGTCGTTCTTATAGCCTCTCTTAGCTAAATAATCACTTAGGCGGTTATACCACATTCGAGTACTCTGTTTCAGTCCATAAAGTGATTTGTCTAGCCTTATGTAGTACTATTCTCGAGAACCACTCCTATCTTTGAGTTCAATACCCTCTGGTAATCTCATATAGATTTCATTATCCAGTGGACCGTATAAGTATGCAGTTACAACATCCATTAACCGCAAATCAAGTTTTTCTCTGATGGCCAAACTTATTAAGTACCGAAATGTTGTTGCATCCATCACAGGGGAGTATGTCTCCTCATAATCTATGCCAGGTCTTTGAGAGAATCCTTGTGCTACAATCCGTGCTTTATATCTCACAATTTCATTCTTCTCATTTCTCTTTTTTACAAAGACCCACTTATGTCCAACTGGTTTAATTTCAGGTGTTGTCCTTAAGATCGGACCAAACACACTTCTCTTCTTCAAAGAGTTTAACTCCACATCAATAGCTTCTTTCCATTTAAGCCAATCTTTGCTTTGAGTGCACTCTAATATAGATGTGGGTTCTAGATCCTCATTTATCTCAAGTGCTACCTTGTATGCAAATATATCATCGATGTCGACATCTTTACGGTTCCATTTAATTCCAGACATTATATAATTGATTGATATCTCATTATTATCAACACCTATAGGACCTTGAGGTTCAGCGTCCTGAACCCCATTCGGCTCCTTAGGATTTGCCGCGGCAATGTCTGCATTTTCTGTAATTCCCTGAACCTCGGTCTGTTTTGCACCTTTAGACTTCCGAGGGTTCTTATCTTTGGAACCTAATGGTCTACCTCGTTTCAAACGGGCTTTAGACTCTGTAGCAACTTGATTATTGTGTTCCTTCTGAACATCAATACGTACTGGTGCATTGCAAGCTGGTATGTACGATTTTGTTACTCTATTTGGGTCAGCAAAGGAATCTGGCAATTGATTAGCTAGCTTTTGTAGATGTATAATCTTTTGAACCTCTGCATCACATGCTAGAGTTCGAGGCTCTTGCCAATTTAAGGATGTTTGATTCCATGTTAATTCCTTGACCAGCTTGCTAGTCTCACCACCCAATACAGGGAATTCGGACTCAACGAATTGACAGTCCGCGTATCTGGCCTTAAATAAATCTCCTGTGGTTGGCTCAAGATACTTTATGATGGTGGGAGACTCATATCCAACATATATTCCCATCCTCCTTTGAGGTCCCATCTTAGTTCTCTGTGGTGGAGCAATCAGTACATAAACGGCACAACCGAATGTTTTGAGATGGGATATGTTTGGCTCATGACCCGTTAATAGTTGGGATGGTGAATATTTGTGTTCACTAGATGGCCTGATGCGTATGAGTTCTGCCGCATATAATACTGCTTGTCCCCAAGCCGACACAGGAAGCTTCGATCTCATTAACAATGGTCGAGCTATCAATTGTATTCGTTTAATGAAGGATTCAGCTAATCCATTTTGTGTATGGACATATGCCACATGATGTTCCACACTCACCCCCATGGACATACAGAAATCATTAAACGCTTGGGATGTGTAATTCACCAGCATTATCTGGATGTATAGTCTTAAGTGGAAAATCTGGAAAATGTGCTCTTAGCCTTATAATTTGAGCCAACAGTCTAGCAAATGCTAGGTTTCTTGTGGATAACAAGCAAACGTGTGACCATCTGGTTGATGCATCTATCATCACTATAAAATATCGAAATGTCCCACATGCTGGGTGTATTGGTCCACATATATCACCTTGTATCCTTTCCAGAAAATTTAAAGTCTCTTTATGGACTTTGGCGTATTATAAGTTTCCCTTGTGCACATGCTACACACGTGAGATTTTTTGGGATAACTTTCCTTTTTATAAGGTTGTGCCCATTCGAACTCTTAATTAGTTTACGCATCATGTTCGAACCCGGATGGCCTAGCCGGTCATGCCATAGAGTGAACTGTTCATTGAACATTCTGTGCTTTGCTAAGTTAGCCTCTATCATGTTAATCCTAGCATGGTATAAACCAATGGCTAGTGCAGGTATAGTCTCTAGGACTTTCTTTTGTCCATTTACAATTTCTGTAATGTATAGGAATTCTTTAGTTCCTTCACCCTTGGTTTCAACATGATAACCATTTAGTCTTATATCTTTAAAGCTCAATAAGTTTCTCTTAGAGCTGGGTGAGTATAGGGCATCACTTAGTTCAATATATGTGCCTTTAGGCAACAAAATGTGAGCCTGGCCGTAGCCATCTATCATGTTTGCTATACCCGCAATTGTACTAACATTGACATTTTTCATGGTGAAGTTTATAAAATATCTTTTATCTTTTAGTATAGTGTGGCTCGATCCACTGTCCACCACTAGCTCACTAATATCCTCATCCATTTCTATATAAAACAACATTTTGTGTTGTAATTTTATAAGGCAATAAAATAAAATTCTTAAATTTAAATCAAATCAATTATCCAATACATAGAAATAAATTAAAGCATAGAATTAAACCAAAATAAAACCAAAAATTTATTCATCATCTTTGAAACAATCGGAAGTCTCTAGTAAGTCATTATTCTCATGATCGAAGTCTCCTTCATCATCGAGATGCACATGGTTGGCTTCTGGATTTTTCTTCAAGATCTCTTGATATGCATCAATAAGATGTTTGGGAGTCCTGCAGTTCTTTGCCCAGTGGTTTGACATACCACATCGGTGACAAACCGATTTTGCCTTGGTTTGTGGCTTGAAAGGCCCGTGGCCCTTGTTACCACGTCCACGGTCGGCTTGGCCTCCTCGACCGCTACGTCCTCTGCCACCACGGCCATGGTCGTAGTGTCTTTCTCTGTGGACGTAGTTGGTCTCTCTAGGCTCTCTAAGCTCCTTAGGCTCTGCAGCACTTTTCTTTCCCAAATCAACTTTGTGTGCTTCCGGTAATGGGGCTGTACCGGGAGGTCTCATAGCACTATTCATCAGCAACAGTTCATTGTTCTGCTCAGCTAGTAGTAAACACTCATTGAGTTCCCCATAGTCCGCAAATTTCGTTTGCCGGTATTGTTGCTGAAGGACAATATTATTAGGGCTAAAGGTAGACAATGTCTTATCCAATAGCTCCTTTTCTGTCACTACAGTACCACACAACCTAAGGACTGAGATAATCCTAAAAAGCTCAGAGTTATACTCATCCACGGATTTGTAATCCTGGATCCTTAGGTGTTTCCAATCATATTAGGCCTTTGGTAGGAGCACCGTCTTTTGGGGTCCGTATCTGCGTTTAAGCGCTGTCCAAAGGACGAGAGGATCCTCTATGAATAGGTACTGATTTTTGAGACTCTCAGCAATATGATGATGCATGTGCTGGATACACTTATTCTTTTGCTTGTCCGTGCATGCGGAACCTTCTTCGATGCATTCGAACAAGTCCTTTGACTTCAGGTTGATCTTGGTATTCATTGCCCATAGCAAGTAGTTGTCACCAGAAGCATTCAGTATAGGATAGTCTAGGCTCTTAAGGCTTGCCATCTGCATAAAACAGAAGTAGACATCCGAATGTTAGCATGCGATATTTAAGATCGAACCATGCACTGAATCAATAGGTCATGCGGTATTTGAGACCAAACCATGCCTTGGGTCATGCGGTATTTGAGACCAAAACATGCCTTGCCACTTATGGTTTTATGGTTTAAATTCATGCATGCAAAACAACAAAAGCAATTAGGCTAATGCATGCAACAATTTCTAGATAGGATTTCCTTTTTCTTAAGTTTTCCTATTTAGTCTAGGATTTTAGTAAATACTGAGTTAATTCTTTTAGATAACCACTAAATTAATTTAGAAGTTTTATCTTAATTATGTTTTAATTCCAATTTCATTGTTTTAGTTTTATAGAATTTTAACATAACTTTTAATATTAATCAGATTTAGTCCTAGAACACAAAATTAAATCATGCAGCCGATTATACAACCTTAAGCTATTTCGATTATGATCATGATGCATGAACAGTCCAAGTTTTAAATCTCCTAGAACAGCTTGATCAATTTCTATCTTATGATTCTAACAAAACAGTTCTAGGTTCTTATGCAACATAACAATTCAAGCAATTCTAAACAATCAATTCAGATTTTAAGCTTGATAAGGTTTTGGTGCAATTCTCAAACAATCTAACAACCTAACAACCGATTTTAAGTTTTAGGATTTAAGGAATTTAAACCTTGTTAGATTGTGTACTTGGATGTTTTAGGGTTCATTAGTTTTAAGGTTCAAATTCGATTATAGGGTTTTAAGGAGGTTTCGAATTTTGTTTACCTTAAAACCAATAGGTTCTGACCGGTTTTGATCTGGGAGCTAAAGACCTCAGATATCTCACGAATCTCGAACCCTGAACAGCTTCCATGAACCTCGAACTGCTTCCCACGAACAACTCCTTGTACCGCTCGTACTTGAACTCACCCCCGATCCGCAAACCACGAACCTCGATCAGGTTTTGTATGTAACTTGATCACGAGCTTAAAGGATGCTCGTGAATCACCAAAAGAACTTTGAGATAAAGAGGTAAATCTCGGAGGAGAAGAAGAACAAGAGGCGGTTTAGGGTTTTGGAAGAGAAGGATGAAAGCGGCGGCTGCCTTAGGGTTTTAGGGTTTTAGGTGGCTGGAGTCTATCGTGCTGATAACGTGTTATGAATATAGAGTTTAGGGATAAAGCTCTTGTATATTCTTATTGATTAAACTCGAGGTTACATGCTTATATAGTAGAGTACAAAGGCCTAAGCTAAACCGACATAGGATTAGGGCGTTGCCGAGAAGGCTTCGGCCGATGGGCTGATGGGCCGATGGTACACGGGCCGAAGGACCAAGGACATAAGGACTATATATGGGCCGGTTTGTACGAAGTCCACTAAGTGTTTTACAACAGTTTTTCCTTTTTCTTCCATTGAAATATAATATTATTCAGAAAAATATATGTTTTCGTCTCTTCAACTACTTCATTTTACATTTTTTAAAAAATTATTATTTGAATAATTAAGAAGTATTTGCCCACGTTCAATTAAGAAGTATTTGCCCACGTTCATACATTTTTTTTTGGAAAAAGAGCCATTTCGGACCTATACAATATCGAAAGTGCCAATTTCTACTTGTACAAACTATCGGTGCTAATTTATATATGTACTCAAATAAAATTCAAATTTCATACCCAATTTAAACAATAGTGCCGATTTTAAAGTCAACATCAGCAAATATTAGTCAAACGCTGACTCAAATGACACATGTCTATTGAGGTTGTATTGTATATCAAAACGACGTTGTTTTGGTGTTATAATTTATTTTTAAAAACAAATGTACTACCACGGATTGAACCCTGGTCCATCAAGGGTTTTAAACTAACCTTTTACCATTTGATCCCACAAACTTATTCGAAAAGAAGGGGAACTTTAATGTTTATAACTATGAACCTTACTAGAGAAATTCATTGTGCTCACCGTTCTTCCATTCTCGTTGCTTCTTCCGGTGGTTTGCTCTGTTTCAGGTGCTAACCTCCACGAATCATCAACTTAAAGAAATTATTTTACTGAAATTTTTTTTGTAAAATAACATGAAAGACCACCATGGAAAGATCTGGGAGAGGAGGAGCCAACGAAGCTGGATCTGGATGGAGAAGAAACCACAGCGGAGCACGACCAAGAGCAGCCATCGACGATACCAAAGAAAAAAGGAAGAGGAGCGAGAAGGATGAAGATTCTCGCCCAGTGAGTATAGTTATATACATAAAAATTACATAATATTTCGAATAAGGCTTTTGGATAATTTGGTAAAAGGTTTGCTTTAAAAGCTTCTTGGACCAGGGTTCGAGTCTAGGGTCTTACTTTTAATTTTGAAACGAAATCACATCGTCAAAAAGACGTCGTTTTTGATATATGATGCCACCTCACTAGCCATGTGTCATCTGAGTTAGCGTTTGACTAATATTTGTTGATGTTGACTTTGAAATCAGCACTATTTTTTAAATTGGGTATGAAATTTGAATTTTATTTGAGTACATGTATAAATTAGCACCGATAGTTTGTTCAAGTAGAAATTGGCACTTTCGATATTGTACAGGTCCGAAATGGCTCTTTTTCCCCATTTTTTTAGGCCTGAACCATCTCAAGTACCAACTCGATCCAGTGATCTATAATGGATTAGTAACTTAATCTCAAGTATACTTTATTAGATGAGTAACTTAATCTTACATAAAAAATGGAGACATTGGACCAGCCTTGATATCATCATAATAATTTCCTTGCATTTCGAGACATCTTTTACTCTTATAATTGATATGAGAGAAAAACAAAAGCAGGTACAACTAGTTATGGATTGTTAAGAATCCTTAACCCCAAATGCGTCGACTTTCCTTGGGAGAAGACTAAAACAAACCAAGAAAAGAGAAAGCTTGCTCTGTTTCTGCGGAACTTCAAAACAGAGGAGCTAAAGATTTGATGCAGAAAAGAAGAAGGAAGAAGGTGAGTTGCAGAGAAGTAAAGGAAGAGAGAACACAAGCAAGTTTGGTAACCCAGTTCACTCCCAAAAGGTTAGCTACGTCTGGGCCGAGTCTCAGCTCGGAATCCACTAAAGTTTGAGATTGTTCACAAGATAGAGTTTACAAGTGACCGTCTAATACCCTTCACTAGTACTTAGACTCAGTCTGTAGAACTCTCTCTCACCTAGAAAACAAAGAATCAAAAGCTCAAAGCTAATACAAAGTTTTCTCTCCTTCTTACAATCTCAGAGAAAGTTCTCTCACACACCAACCCTCTCACATCTCATAAGCACCTTTTATAACCATAAGAATTAGGGCTTCCTTATGTCTAAGGCAGGTCGCTTTCTTGCAATCTGTATTGCCGGTTGCAGACTTGTAACACGCCTTGTCGAGGTCAAAGCCAAGATGTCCAAATCACTTCTGAGCACAAACAGACAAAACGTCCTTATGGCTGAGATGCGGCAAACTTCCTTTTTCCGGTTCCCCATGAATGTGGTCCCAAAAATAAACTTAACTTGAGTTTGATTTACTTCACCACGGTTAGCTTCCAACGGACATATTTCATTGACATTCAAACTTAGCTTGTTGCTCAAGTCTTCATCTTCACAAATCTTCGATTACCTCACGGATGTAGTGACCCCTTATGTCAATGTGCTTCGTTCTTTCATGATGCACATTGTTCTTCGAGAGTGAAATCGCACTCGGCGAATCACAGAATATCTCCACACTATTCTGTTCATAACCGAAATCTTTCAGTAACCCTCTTAGCCAAACAGCTTCCTTTACAGCTTCTATTAATGCCATGTACTCAAATTCGGTTGTAGATAGAGACACAACTCTCTGCTTACCAGACTTCCAACTTATGGTGGTACCTCCTAAAGTAAACACCAGGCCTGTATAGATCTTCTTCTGTCAGGATCAGAACCATAGTCAACATCGTAATATCCTTCAACAATGAACTCAAAATCCTTCTTCTTGTAGCACAGCTTTGTGTTCAGAGTTCCCTTGATGTATTTTGGTACCCACTTGACTCCAAGCCAATGATCCTTTATAGGTTGGCTCATGTATCTGCTCACAATGCCTATTGGGTAGGCTAAGTCAAGACGAGTACTGATCATAGCATACATGATGCTTCCCACGGCGCTGGAGTAAGGAACTGACTTCATATACTCTTCATCTCGGTCCAGTTTCTCTTTTGTAGCAGAACGAAACTTCAATTGGGCTCCCAGTGGAGTATCTGCAGGTTTTGCTTCAGACATGTTGAATGTCTTGAGAATCTTGCTCAAATACCTTTCTTAAGACAGCCATAGAGTACCAGCACTGCGATCTCTGATGATATCAATACCCAAGATCTTTTTAGCAGCTCCCAGATCCTTCATATCGAACTTCTTGCTAAGCTCTTCCTTTAAGGTGGTTATTGTTTCCTTGTTCTTTGCCGCAACCAGCATGTCATCGACATACAACAGTAGATACATCATAGAGCCATCAAGCAATGTCTTGGTGTAAGCACAACTATCGTAGTGACTTCTTTCAAAACCAATCTCGCTCATGTAGTTGTCAAACTTCTCGTTCCATTGCCTTGGTGACTGTTTCAGTCCATACAATGATTTGTTCATAAGGCACACCTCATCCTCTTTGAACATAGATTCAAAAACTTCTGGTGGTGTCATGTAGATCTTTTCTTTGAGTTCCCCATGGAGGAATGTCGTTTTAACCTCCAGCTGCTCCAGCTCAAGATCTTCAATTACCTCACGGATGTAGTGATACCTTATGTCAATGTCCTTCGTTCTTTCATGATGCACATTGTTCTTCGAGAATGAAATGGCACTCTGCGAATCACAGAATATCTCCACACTATTCTGTTCATAACCGAAATATTTCAGTAACCATCTTAGCCAAACAGCTTCCTTTACAGCTTCTGTTAATGCCATGTACTCAGATTCAGTTGTAGATAGAGACACAACTCTCTGCTGACCAGACTTCCAACTTATGGTGGTACCTCCTAAAGTAAACACCAGGCCTGTGATAGATCTTCTTCTGTCAGGATTGGAACCATAGTCAGCATCGTAATATCCTTCAATAATGAACTCAAAATCCTTCTTCTTGTAGCACAGCTTTGTGTTCAGAGTTCCCTTGATGTATTTTAGTACCCACTTGACTCCAAGCCAATGATCCTTTATAGGTTGGCTCATCTATCTGCTCACAATGCCTATTGGGTAGGCTAAGTCAAGACGAGTACCGATCATAGCATACATGATGCTTCCCACGGGGCTGGAGTAAGGAACTGACTTCATATACTCTTCATCTCGGTCCAGTTTCTCTTTTGTAGCAGAACGAAACTTCAACTGGGCTCCCAGTGGAGTATCTGCAGGTTTTGCTTCAGACATGTTGAATGTCTTGAGAATCTTGCTCAAATACCTTTCTTAAGACAGCCATAGAGTACCAGCACTGCGATCTCTGATGATATCAATACCCAGGATGTTTTTAGCAGCTCCCAGATCCTTCATATCGAACTTCTTGCTAAGCTCTTCCTTTAAGGCGGTTATGTTTCCTTGTTCTTTGCCGCCACCAGCATGTCATCGACATACAACAGTAGATACATCATAGATCCATCAAGCAATGTCTTGGTGTGAGCACAACTATCGTAGTGACTTCTTTCAAAACTGATCTCGCTCATGTAGTTGTCAAACTTCTCGTTCCATTGCCTTGGTGACTGTTTCAGTCCATACAACGATTTGTTCATAAGGCACACCTCATCCTCTTTGAACATAGATTCAAAACCTTCTGGTGGTGTCATGTAGATCTTTTCTTTGAGTTCCCCATGGAGTAATGTCGTTTTAACGTACAGACATGCGGTCTCCACCTGAGTTGATATCACTATCTGCTTCGAGATCCAAATCAAGGTAAGATTCAGGTTGCTGATCTTCCTCACCATATTATTGTTCCTTTCTCTGTAACAGATCCTTGTACACTGTATTTTCTTGAAAGATAACGTTTCTGCTAACCACACACTTGCTCTCATCCATAAGCCAAACTTTGTAAACTTTTACTCCACTAGGATAACCAATAAGAACTTCCTTCATGGCTTCAGGTGAGAAAAGAGTTTGAATTTGGACAAGTTGATTTGTTTGGTTTCTTGCGTAACAAGCAACTGAATCTGTCTGTTTTCATATTTTTCTAGGAAAATGATTTGTTTTCCAAAAACGGGTTTCCAAAATCAGCGTTCCCAAATGCATGGAAAGGGGAATCAAGACTTTACGCGGCTGGGTTCACGAGGAAAGGATTGGCTGGAGCATCAGCAGACGCCGTTGACATCGCTCAAGACATTGGCAACGTGTGGAGAGAAGACTCCAAACTACAGAAGATGAGATCACGATGGTTTATCGTAGATGCATCTCACTTGCTTAGGCCTCAAGTTACGGATGGGGTAAAAATGAAAGTGTTTATTTATTCTTTCATCTTTTAGGTCGAAATTTTATTATTTCATTTCATATATTATTTAAATTAACATTAAAAAAATGTGTAAACTACAGTGGCTTTTCTCTTCGTTTATTTATTTATTTGTAATTAGTGGATTTATATAATGTATTAATATATTGGTTTTTTTGCTCCTACCAATTTTTTTTTTTTTAAATATAGATATGCCATATATTAACTTGCCTTTTGAAACAAAGTATGTATACTATATGTATGATACACTAATACAATGTATAAAGTATAAACTATGATGAGGACATCACTTCAACATTCGGAGCTTCAGTGGTTGATTTGGGCGATGGCATCCATATTGGCAACGGACACTCAATGTCAGAGTTTCGAGATGGATTGTGTTGACTGAGTGGCGATGGTGCAGTTCCTTGATGATTGGCCTGCTTTTTCTAATCTGTTGGATGAGTTTAGCTCACTTCGCTCATCATTTCCATCATTTTTGCTTTTGAGGATTCCGCGTACGTCTAATGTACGGGCTGATTGTCTTGCCCGCTCTTCGAGATTGTTAGTTTCTGCATCTACCTTTGTAAACTCTTTCCCTCCAGTTTGGGCAACCAATCTTGGAGTTATCTTCTAATTTAATATTCGGTTGACAAAAAAAAAACTATGATCAATATGGTACCTTGCCATATCGATCGTAAAAATATGGCACGCAACTAGCTAGTGGTCATAATTATATTTCTAACTTATAAATATTTTTACGATCAAAACTATATGTAAAATTACTAAGATCAAAAATAGTATATGTAAAATCGTCAACTACTGTATATGTGAATATTGTAACTCCAAAGTGTAAATCCCTACATAAGTAAAAGAGAAGTTGATGAGGACATCAATAGTAAACTTTTGGAAGAACCCGTTCTGCCATTTTCCGAAGAACCCGTTCTACCAATTCCTAAAGAACCCGTTCTACCATTTCCTGAAAACCCCGTTTTTCCAACAATGATACACAAACCTATGACAAGGTTGGGAGCAAGAACCTTAAGGAAACAATTCAACAAGTCCATTCAAAGTCTTATTACTCTCATTGAGCTAGAAGATTCAAAAGAGAAGACTCCAAAAGAATCATTTTTGCCGGTTTTACAAGGAATTAAATAACCCGTTCTTTTCATCATTTCCGAAGCCATCAATGAAGGACTGGAGCGTGCATGAGAGATATAACCAAGATAAGTGTTTGAATTCAAATAATAAAGAATGGTTCTTTTCTTGTTTTACAGGAATCGACCGTTGGGTATTTATGAGTCTTTTATTTATTTAGGTCCTAAAATCGAGTATGTTGTTTTAGCAAGTTAAGTCATTTTATTTGTAATAATTTCGACCCTAGAAGGTCCCCCGCTGCTGGATCGTTATATAAGATCCCTTCTCAGCATTGTAACCTTTCAAGATTTTATAAAATAAAATAAGAGTTTTCTTAGGTTTTCTTCTGAGATAGAAGCAACCACCCTTTCTCCTTCTTCTTGTGAGTGAATCCCTGAAGACTGAGATTTGACTTATCATAGATCCTTTCACAGATCTGTGTGGCGTCTTTCAATCCACCCATCTATCTCTTCATTTTCCACTGCTACCAAATAGACAGAACAGTGTTTTCAACTATTTGTCTATTTACCATCTCTTCGCTGCATTCCATCTATCATCCATCGAATAGGCAGAACAGTGTTATCAACCATTTGCCTATTTCCATCTACCCACATAGGTTCCCTCTTCTGGGTTCCTATATCATCTGGTATCAGAGCTAAATGCTCCAAATCAGGTATTATTTATCCCTTTTGTTTCAGTTTGTTTCCCTTTGTTTGCTTCAGTTTGTGTCTGTTTCAGTTCGTTTTGTTTCATTTCGTTTCTTCCCTTTAGATCTGCTATTTTCGTTTGTTGTTGCTCTATTTTGATTGTTCATCTTCTAAAATGAAAACCCTAAAAAAAAGTTCGTTCAGATCTGTTTATTTGTTTGCCCAAAACCTCTCAAATCCTAGATCTGTCAGTTTTTGGCAGTTTTCCATATTTAGACCTTTCGACTTCATGTGCACTTGATCTCTTTTTCCTAATTTTACAGAAACGTTGTTTTTCTTTTACCATGGGAGAACAAGGATGAGAGGTGAACATGGCTGAGATGCTTACAGCTATTCAAGCCCAACTCCAAACGCTTGGTGATCGCATGACACGAATTGAACAACCCCCACCTGCACCAAGAGCACCAGTTCGTAACTTGCCAAGAGGAAACCATGAGGTTGATAATGGAGATCAGTCTGATTCAGAGGAAGAATATCAAGATCTTAATCAACACCAAAGGCCAAGGAGACACTATCAACAAGGTAGAGGACGAGATGAAGGCAACATAAGAGAAGGAGGCTATGATCTTATGCTCAATCCGCCAACATTTGCTGGAAATGTTAATCCTGAAGCTTACATTGATTAGGAAAGACGTATGGAGCACATCTTTGGCTACTACAACTATTCTGAATAGAGAAAGGTATCCCTAGCTGCTGCTCAACTTACCGACAATGCCGTAGCTTGGTGGGATAGAGATGTATCTAAAAGGAGAAGGCATAGACATATACCAATCACCACATGTGATGATATGAGGTTTCAGCTAAGAAAGAGATATATCCCAGCTTATTACTGATATGTTACGGTTTTGACTCACTTTGACCCCTTTTATTTGATAGTTTTGTAGTTGTTTTAGTCCTTTTCAGGTTATAATAAGAGGCTAGGAAGCTAAAAGCAAGGATTGGAACAGCAGGAGCAATCGGAGCAGAAAGGAGTTGAATTGGAGCAGAAAAGCTGAATTTAGACCCAGGAGCACACGCTCCCGATTTCCGAGCACATGCTCCCAACTATACGGTTTCATGACGACACGTGGCAAGCATCTAGGCGCCGATTCCCTGCCTAATTCCCCTTATTTTAGGCGATCCTTTGTGAGAGAAAGAGTGCTGAGATCGCTTTTTAATAGGGAGATTTGAATTTGGAATCTTTCCTTATTTTTCTCTACTTGTATGCTATTTAACCTAGGGTTTTTAGGAGAGATAATGGACCTTTTTCATTTGTTTTTGAGCGACGCTTTTGTGAGAGGGAGAAGAGCGGCTACCTTGTGAAGCATTCTCTGAACCCTTTTTATTTTTATGTCATTGAATTTCTCATCTTTTGCTATGATTCATTTCTCTATGTCTGAGTAGTTTTCTTTGCTAGATTAGGGGTTTCAAAAGGGGTTTCATGGGTTAGCAACAGAACACAAATAGGGCTTTATATAATCGATTGTCTTCACTATTGTTAGACTTAATGCTTAGGTTGATTTGATCACCCAATCTATGATTCTAGGTTTATCTATTCATCAAAAGTGTAATAGGTTGCTAGAAAAGACATTAGTGGCAAATTATCCTAGACCTGCGAAAGTTGATGTGTAGGTGATTTGTGAACTTATCATTCCTGTTCTTTAATGCTTGTCTGCGATTCTGGGCTCAAACGACAGTTTAGGGTTTATGGACCGCCGAGCATGTGCTCCGGATGTCTGAGCATGTGCTCTGCGTTTCCGCACAGAATCGATCCGATAGAGTTATTGATACCACGACAGTGGATCAGTTTATATTTATGTTTGAGTTCTAGACTGGTACTTAATCTATGCCCTGAATAGTTGTTTAGTTGCTATCTCTGAAATTCCCGAGAATTATCCCTGATCTAGTGTTATGCTTATTGCCTTTTTATACCGTTTTAATCGCGTTACTGTTACCAAACAAACCCAACTTCGAATTGTCTTAGCTTGAAATTGAACCAATAGAACCATAGAGTAAAACTTGGTCTTCGTGGGATTCGACCCCTAAGTACTACTTCTTTGCTGTGCACTTGCAGTAGGATAATAGGGTTTAAAACTCTGTGTATCAAGTTTTTGGGGCCGTTGCCGGGGACCAAATTTTTACCTTTGGTTTTCGGCAAAATTACTAGACCAAGACCTTACTGATTTGTCTTTTTGCTTCTTCTT
Source organism: Camelina sativa (assembly GCF_030686135.1). Taxonomy (NCBI): domain Eukaryota; kingdom Viridiplantae; phylum Streptophyta; class Magnoliopsida; order Brassicales; family Brassicaceae; genus Camelina; species Camelina sativa. The sequence goes on along the minus strand of NC_141895.1, from coordinate 4,491,598 downwards.
TGCGTGTGTTTCAGGTGCATGTCAAGAAGATCTACAAGAAGAAACAACACCGAAGAACTAGTTGCTTTGTCAGCCGCAGAGCTCTCTTTGGCAGAAAGAACAAACCGCAAGAACAGAAAGTTTCAATCCGTCAACATGGGTGACAACAGAAACAATGAGGATATGGCTGCCGAGTTGCAGCAACTTCGACAACAGTTGGGGCAGTTGCTCCATGCTCAACACGAAAGAGCCGCGCCGCCACAACCGTCCATTGGGGACAAGGACAACCCGCATGTGTTCTACACTAACCGAGCGGCGATTGTTCCTCCCACCATCCCGAGACAAGATTTTGAGATCAAGCCATAGATGATCTCTCTAGTGAAGCAGCACCTATTTCACGGTCTCCCAGCTGAGATTCCGATGGACCACATCGAGAATTTTGAGGAGATATGTAGCACCACTGGTTCAAATGGGATACCGCCAGACTTTCTGAAGTGCAAGCTCTTTCCCTTCTCTCTTGCGGATAGAGCTTCACGTTGGCTGAAGTCATTGCCACCTGGGTCTCTGACATCATGGGAACAGTGTAGATCTGCGTTTCTGGACCATTTCTACACCAAGGCTAAGACCGCTGCCGTGAGGAACAAGATTTCATCGTTCCAACAGCACACTGGAGAAGCCTTCTGCGAGGCTTGGGAGAGGTACAAAGAGTACCGTAGAGAGTGTCCGCACCATGGATTCAGTGATGAACAGATTCTGGGCATTTTCTATGATGGAGTTAACTGGGACTACAGAAACGCTCTCAACTCGGCCAGCAATGGGGATTTTATGACAAAGTCTAAGGAAGGAGCATATCAGTTGATTGAGAACCTAGCTGCAAGCTCCAGCAACAAGGCTCCTGAGTATGACAGGTCCGTGAAGGTCAACAGTGTCGATACGCAAAAGATCGACGAGTTGACAACCAAGGTGAACCTTCTTCTGAAGGGAAGCCAGAAAACTGTCCATTTTGTCGATGAGACCGGAGACATGCCGCTAGCTCAGGAGATTTGTGATGGAGAGGATGAAACGATGGAGGTTAATTATGTGAGTGGGCAAGGTTTTGTGCAGAACAGGGGTTTCAACCCGAACTACAAAAGCCATCCGAATTTTTCCTATAGAAGCACCAACGTGGAGAATCCTCAGGATCAGGTGTATCCGCAGCAAGGAGCTCAGAATCAGATGGGTTATCAGAAAACCTTCTCAAACAACTTCCAAGGCAAACAGTTTGTGCCCACACAAAACCGTTTCCAAGGGGGGAACCAGCAGGCATATACAAGCGCTCAGCAAGCACCGCCTTTCACCAACCAGCAGTTGGGATCTTCACCTGCTAGCAGCTCTCAAGATGAGCTGAAAAACATGATGCAACAACTCTTGGTGAACCAACAAAAAGCTTCAGTGGAAATCAACGCTAAGGTAGATACCATGTACAATGACCTTAATGGGAAGTATGAGGCAGTAATGTCACATGTGAAGAAGCTTGATGTTCAGGTTGCACAGACTGCTGAAGCCGTGAAAAGAACTCCTGGGACTCTGCCCGGAAAAGGGGAAGCAAACCCGCGGAACGAGTATGTCAATGCGATTGAGCTAAGGGGAGGAAAGAAGTTACCCCCTAGAGAAGCACCATCCGCTAGGCTTGACAAGGGCAAGGGTATTGCTGAAGAATACCTTCCTCAACATGCTGCTGAGACTCCACCGTTGAGTCAAAAAGAAGCCGAAGCATCCGGCAAGCATGTGCTCCCACCCAGCGAGCACGTGCTCCCGACTCCCGATCAGACCGTTCCTACTGAGGTACCTCCTGCACGCGTGTACACCCCTAGGGTTCCTTACCCTGTTCCTCCTAAGAAATCTCGCAAGGATTTGGAGGATGCAAAGTGCAAGGAGATGTTGAGAGAATTGACGGTAAAACTACCCCTAGCTGATGTTGTTCAGATGATACCTGCTTTGAAGAGATATGTGAAAGGGTTAGTTTCTGGGAGAGTGTCAGAGGAAGAGAACGTGATGATGGTTTCAAGAGAGTGCAGTGTTGTGCTGCAAAACAAAGTGCTAAAGAAGAGAGATGATCCATGGCGATTTGTCTTATCCGTGAGAATCGGTAAAACAATTTTTGCAAACTCCCTCTGTGATCTAGGTTCCAGTGTGAACCTTATGCCATATTCAGTGGCTAAAAGGCTGGGATACACGAAGTTCAAGTCTACACGGATTTCGTTAGTATTCGCGGATAGATCCACCAAGCGCCCCATAGGAGTGTTGGAGGATTTACATGTCCAGATAGGGGACACGCTTATACCAGCAGACTTTGTGGTTCTGGAACTTGAAGAAGAACCACGTGACCCCCTGATCTTAGGTAGATCATTCTTATGCACAGCTGGTGCGATTATAGATGTGCAAGGGGGAGCGATCGATCTCCAGCTGGGGGATATGATCGCAAGGTTTGAGATGAATAAGCTGCTCAAGAAACCTATGATAGATGGTCAGACTTTTGTGGTTGATGATGGTTCAGAGGTTGCACATGAGGTTACCGATGAAGTTCTCACTCTCGACCCGTTGGAGGTTGCCTGGACAAAGGCAGAGGGTAAGTATGGATTCTTGAATGAGGAATCTGACGGTTTTACACGCATTTTGGATGCAGGCACACGGTTCCAGCAACTGGTAGCTTACGCCAGCCTAGACGATGAGAACCAATCAGGGGAGGAATCCGCCAAGGGAGCACCTGCTCCGGATTCCGGAGCACATGCTCCGGTAAAGTCAGCGGACGGTCCTTGGAGCGAGTTAAGAGCTCCAAAGGTAGAGCTAAAAGCACTTCCAGCCGGGCTAAGGTACGCGTTCCTAGGTCCTAACTCTACATACCCCGTGATAGTGAACTCTGAACTAAACAATGTAGAGACCGCTTTGCTCCTTTGTGAACTTAGGAAGTATAGAAATGCTCTAGGGTATTCACTAGATGACATCCCAGAAATCTCACCAGATCTTTGTATGCATAGGATACATCTAGAAGATGAATCAATGACTTCGGTAGAACATCAGAGGAGGTTGAACCCGAATCTAAAGGATGTTGTTAAGAAAGAGATAATGAAACTTCTAGATGCGGGTGTAATTTATGCTATTTCTGATAGTTCCTGGATTAGTCCAGTTCATGTAGTCCCTAAGAAAGGTGGAATTACAGTGGTTAAGAATGATAAGGATGACTTGATTCCTACTAGGACAGTTACGGGACATCGCATGTGCATAGACTATAGAAAACTTAATGCTGCGACCCGTAAGGATCATTTTCCTTTGCCGTTTATTGATCAAATGCTTGAGAGATTGGCTAACCATCCTTACTACTGTTTCTTAGATGGCTATTCAGGTTTCTTTCAGATCCCAATCCATCCCGACGATCAAGAGAAGACCACATTCACATGTCCTTACGGCACCTTTGCTTACCGCAGAATGCCGTTTGGCTTGTGCAATGCACCAGCGAACTTCCAACGATGCATGATGTCCATTTTCACTGACATGATTGAGGATATGATGGAAGTTTTCATGGACGATTTCTCCGTCTATGGGAGCTCCTTTTCCGTTTGTTTGTCTAATTTGTGCAGGGTGTTGCAGCGGTGTGAAGACAAACATCTGGTGCTGAATTGGGAGAAATGCCACTTCATGGTCAGAGATGAGATAGTGCTGGGACACAAGATTTCTGAAAAGGGGATTGAGGTTGACAAAGCCAAGGTTGAGGTGATGATGAGTTTACAACCGCCTAATTCGGTAAAAGGGATCCGCAGTTTCCTTGGCCACGCCGGTTTCTACAGACGGTTCATTAAGGATTTCTCCAAGATAGCAAGACCACTTACCCAGCTGTTGTGTAAGGAAGTGAAGTTTGATTTCGATTCTGCTTGCTTGGAAGCGTTTCACACGATCAAGGGAGCCTTGGTTAGCGCTCCGATTGTACAACCGCCAGATTGGGACCTTCCCTTTGAGGTCATGACTGATGCGAGTGACTATGCCGTGGGAGCAGTTCTGGGACAGAGAAAAGACAAGAAGCTGCAAGTGATATACTATGCCAGCCGCACCTTGGATGAGGCTCAGTGCAAGTACGCTACAACCGAGAAAGAACTTTTAGCGGTTGTGTTTGCTTTTGAGAAGTTCCGATCATACCTTGTTGGTTCCAAAGTGGTTGTTCACACTGATCATGCAGCGTTGAGGTATCTACTGACCAAGAAGGATGCAAAACCAAGGCTACTCCGTTGAATTTTGTTGCTTCAAGAGTTTGACTTAGAGATTAAAGACAAGAAGGGTATTGAGAACGGAGTTGCAGATCACTTATCAAGAATGAAGATAGAAGAAGAGCTACCTTTGGATGATAGCCTTCCTGAAGAACATGTTTACTCGATCGGCATCTTTGATCCCGCCGAGCACATGCTCCGCCTGGGAGCACATGCTCCGAAAACACCGTGCAAGGTAATCGATACCAACAAATAGCCGAGTTTTCCCTGGTTTGGAGAGTATGCAAACTACCTAGCAGCAGAGAAAGAACCTACTGAGTTTGTGGGGAACAAGAAGAAGAAGTTCCTAAAAGACATAAGGCGGTATTTTTGGGATGAGTCTTACCTCTATAGGCATTACTCGGATGGTGTTTTCAGGAGGTGTGTGACTGAGGAGGAGGTTCCTGGAGTCTTGTTTCATTGCCATAGCTCACCCTGTGCTGGACACTTTGCTACTTTCAAAACCGTGTCCAAAGCTCTTCAAGCGGGTTATTGGTGGCCTACCATGTTCAGAGATGCGCAGCGGTTCGTGTATACTTGTGACACATGTCAGAGACAAGGGAACATCAGCAGGAGGAATGAAATGCCTCAGAATTTCATCTTGGAGGTTGAGGTATTTGATGTTTGGGGAATTGACTTCATGGGATCTTTCTCGAACTCATTCGGCAATGAGTACATATTGGTGGCTGTCGATTACGTGTCCAAGTGGGTAGAAGCTTTGGCCGGCCCCAATAATGATGCAAAGACCGTGCTCAAGATGTTCAAGTCGGTTATTTTCCCACGGTTTAGTGTCCCACGGGTAGTCATTAGCGATGGTGGATCGCATTTCATTAACAAGGTCTTTGAGAGTCTTCTCAAGAAGAATGGAGTGAGGCACAAGGTCGCCACCCCCTACCACCCACAAACAAGCGACCAAGTTGAGATCTCTAACCGGGAGATTAAGAGCATTTTGCAAAAAACAGTGAACACAACAAGGAAGGATTGGTCTCAGAAGCTAGATGAGGCTCTATGGGCTTATAGAACCGTCTACAAAACACCCCTGGGGACTACACCGTTTCACTTGGTGTATGGTAAGGCGTGTCACCTTCCTGTTGAGCTAGAGTACAAGGCTGCTTGGGCAGTGAAAATGCTGAACTTTGACACTAAGAGCGCCCATGAAAGGAGGAAGATGCAACTGCATGAGCTAGAGGAGATTAGGCACCTCGCCTATGAAAACTCAAAACTCTACAAGGAGCGTACCAAAGCCTACCATGACAAGCGGATCCTCACTAGGACCTTTGCTCCTAATGATCAAGTCTTGTTGTTCAACTCTAGGCTGAAACTGTTTCCCGGAAAGCTAAGATCACGATGGTCCGGACCCTTCACCATCAAGGAGATTAGACCATACGGGGCTGTTGTGTTGCTGGACACAAAAGGAGGAGAATATGTGGTGAATGGACAGAGGCTGAAGCCGTATCTTGCTGTCTCTGAGCATGCAAGGGGTGAGACCATCGCCCTAGGCGATCCTCCTACTGCCTAAGGAGCTTTCGAGTCAAGCTAATGACTTAAAACAAGCGCTGGGTGGGAGGCAACCCACCAGGTATATATTGCTGAGTTTTTTTTCTTTTTCTTTTTAGGATTTGTTTCTTCTCTTTTCGGTTTCAGGAATGTTGGAAGAAGACGCAGAGCACATGCTCGCAGGACGCGAGCAACCCGATGCACATGCTCGGCGAACTGAGAACCAAAGAAAAAGAGAAGAGCGATTGGGCCAGGAGATGGATGGTCGAGTCGCAACAGAAGAACAACAGCTTGATGCATAGGATCCTGACGGCACTATCTCGTGGTTGCTGACACCACACCACCACCGCCGCTGACCCAATCCCACCGGTGAGACCACCACGTCGGAGGCACCGCCTTGCCCGTTCGGAGAGCGAGAGCCCAGACAATTCCGACGCCTGATCGCGGTTACACACACCATCATTGTCCTATCCGCCTTATTTTCTTTTTATTTTTATTGTTATCTTTATTTTTCTTCTTGTCTAGGTCTCTCTTTGGCTTATTTTCACACCGGAGACGGTGTGAAGTAAGTCCGGGGAGGGTCACCTATGACATTTGTTTTCTTTATCTTTCTTTTTATTGAGTCAGTTTGTCATGTGAGTCGAACCAAAACTTGTGGGAATTAGGACCGAAATCTGTGATGTTTTTAACCATTTGTGAGTTTGACCGTTTTTCCTAGTGACCATTGTTGCAGAACTAAGAGTACAGAGACGAGCTAATACCTCTTCACATTCGGACCCTTCTCCTGGCCAGAAAAGCTTCATCCCATTAAGGTTTCACCGGAAAGACTTAGACTCTACTTTATTGGAACCTAACCGGATTTAAATTCTTCTCGTTTTGGGCATTAGGATAGGGAACGTGTCACATATTCAGGACTTCTTATTCATTTTGCCAATCTTGATGATCCTGAATAGCTAGCTCATTTTAAGTTAGTACCCACCCCGAGCCTAACCTCCTTTCAAACCACTTGCACTTGTATTTTTGTTTTCTCATTCGCTGCAGCTATGTGCAAAACGGTCGGGGAGAGCAGGACTGACACAATCTCTAACTTGCTCTTGCTGGAGAACCAAAGAGGAAAAAGCCGGACGGACAGAGCACGTGCTCCAACCCAGCTAGCACCTGCTCCGAAATTATATACATCCGAGTCCGCGAGTTGTTTTGAGCAGAGAGAGAGCCTAGGATACGGTCCGCATGCTCCTAGGGCAATATCAGAAGAAGATCCCCCATCATCCTTCATATGTTCAAAAAAAAAAAAAAAAATAAATAAAACGTTTAAGGATGATGGAAAGGGACCAGAGCTAGTGTTACACACCCCCGAGCATGCGTTGTACCCTGAGGAGAAAAGAGAGGCTGAGTTTGAGAAGATAAGAAGAGGAGAGTGATTAGAGGTTGTGGACATCAATGAGTCCACTCTCCCTTACCATTTTGTGCGATATCCTGCATCTCTTTCGAAGTAATGGTAACTCCTAAACACTCTATAGCTCCACCATTAAAACAGCCTTTTATCTACCAAGCCTCGATTTCACTAGCTTAATGCCCTTAATGAGAAGCTCACGCCAATTTTAATTGAATGTAAAGAGTCTTTGTCTGGAAAGTGATCTTTTTCTGGGTTTGATTGCCAATTATGGTTCTGGTTTTGGAGATGTTTGCTGGAGAATTTTATCGGTATAGCTTGTTCTAACACATGTGGTCTGCAGGTCATGGTCTACTCACGGTTTCTGAGATTTTTGCGAGTTCCCACCTTGGCTCTCTTGGCGCTTGGTTTGAGTTTGTTTGAGGACAAACAAAGATCTAAGTCCGGGGGAGTTGATATGTTATGGTTTTGACTCACTTTGAACCCGTTTATTTGATAGTTTTGTAGTTGTTTGAGTCCTTTTCAGGTTATAATAAGAGGCTAGGAAGCTAAAAGTAAGGATTGGAACAGCAGGAGCAATCGGAGCAGAAAGGAGTTGAATTGGAGCAGAAAAGCTGATTTTAGACCCAGGAGCACACACTCCCAATTTCCGAGCACATGCTCCCAACTCTACGGTTTCATGACGACACGTGGCAAGCATCTAGGCGTCGATTCCCTGCCTAATTTCCCTTATTTTAGGCGATCCTTTGTGAGAGAAAGAGGGCTGAAATCGCTTTTTAATAGGGAGATTTGAATTTGGAATCTTTCCTTATTTTTCTCTACTTGTATGCTATTTAACCTAGGGTTTTTAGGAGAGATAATGGACCTTTTTCTTTTGTTTTTGAGCGACGCTTTTGTGAGAGGGAGAAGAGCGGCTACCTTGTGAAGCATTCTCTGAACCCTTTTAATTTTTATGTCATTGAATTTCTCATCTTTTGCTATGATTCATTTCTCTATGTCTGAGTAGTTTTCTTTGCTAGATTAGGGGTTTCAAAAGGGGTTTCATGGGTTAGCAACAGAACACAAATAGGGCTTTATATAATCGATTGTCTTCACTATTGTTAGACTTAATGCTTAGGTTGATTTGATCACCCAATCTATGATTCTAGGTTTATCTATTCATCAAAAGTGTAATAGGTTGCTAGAAAAGACATTAGTGGGCAAATTATCCTAGACCTGCGAAAGTTGATGTGTAGGTGATTTGTGAACTTATCATTCCTGTTCTTTAATGCTTGTCTGCGATTCTGGGCTCAAACGACAGTTTAGGGTTTATGGACCGCCGAGCATGTGCTCCGGATGTCTGAGCATGTGCTCCGCGTTTCCGCACAGAATCGATCAGATAGATTTATTGATACCACGACAGTGGATCAGTTTATATTTATGTTTGAGTTCTAGATTGGTACTTAATCTATGCCCTGAATAGTTGTTTAGTTTAAAACTCTGTGTATCAATTACCACCGAGAGCTACAAAAGAAGTTCTGCAAGCTCTCACAAGGAAGCAAATCTGTTGAGGAACACTTTGAAGAATTTGAATCTCTTAAAAACAGATTGGAGGTAGAAGAGTCTGAGGAAAACTGGATGGCACAGTTCCTAGATGGTCTTCATGATCGAATTGCTAGAAAGGTGGAAAGACAAACCTATCATGATCTTGAAGAATTGTTGCACCTAGCAGTCCAAGCTGAACAACACATCAAAAGGAAGACAGCTTCTACTAACCGCAGTAAGACTCCATGGACACCACCACCTCAGAAAACTTTAGACAAGGGAAAATCTATTGATGTGGACCAGAGATTTAAAAGAGCTGCACCTGAGGCATCAAAAGTAACCAAACCAGATCAAGGTAAGCCTACTAACCAAAGAGCTCGTGATATTACTTGTTTCAAATGTCAGGGAAAAGGACACTATGCAAGGGAGTGCCCAAACCAGCAAGTAATGATCCTTAAAGCCAATTGAGAGTATGAATCACAAGATGAGGAAGAAGAACATGTTGAATCTGAGGAGGATATTGTGGACTATCCAGAGATGGGAGAGCTTCTAGTCATAAGGAGGGCTCTTAGCACTCTTTTTGATCCTAAAGCAATTCGAAGAGAAAATATCTTCCACTCTCGCTGCTCCATAAACTCTAAGGTATGTAGCTTAATCATTGATGGTGGTTCATGTACTAATGTAGCCAGCAATTATTTGGTTGATAAGCTAGGTCTCCAAAAGACAAAACATCCCCATCCATATCGTCTTAAGTTGCTCAATGATGAGGCTGAACTAAGGATCTCCGAGCAAGTCACCATACCATTCACCATAGGCAAATATTCAGACCAAGTTGTGTGTGATGTGGTTCCTATGCAAGCTGGACACCTTCTTCTAGGACGACCATGGCAATTTGATAAGGAGACTTTACACAATGGTCGAACCAACTACTACACTTTCTCGCACAACAACAAGAAACATACTCTAATCTTATCAAACAAAACTAATCTTTACATCACACCTTCTACTGTTTTGAAATCAATTAATTCACAGGACAAGGTGCTACTAATGATCTTTAAGAAAGTTTTGTTTTCAGGTCAGGAAGAGAAAGACTTACCACCAGAAGTGCTTGAACTATTAGGAAGGTTTAAAGAGGTCTTCCCTGAGGAGATACCACCTGGACTACCGCCTATAAGAGGAATCGAAAATCAAATTGATTTAGTTCCGGGAGCACCATTACCTAATAGACCAGCCTATCGAGTAAACCCTGAAGAAGCAAAAGAGCTGGAAAAGCAAGTTCGTGATCTAATGTTAAAGGGTTACATTCGTGAAAGCCTAAGCCCTTGTGTTGTACCGGTTCTTCTAGTACCTAAGAAAGATGGAACTTGGAGAATGTACATAGACTGCAGAGCAATCAACAACATCACTGTCAAATATAGACATCCCATTCAAAGGCTTGATGACATGCTAGATGAGCTTAATAGCTACTGTCTTTTCTAAAATTGATCTAAGGAGTGGTTACCATCAGGTGAGAATAAAAGAAGGTGATGAATGGAAAACGGCTTTCAAGACAAAGCAAGGACTACATGAGTGGTTAGGTATGCCATTTGGACTCACCAACGCCCCAAACACCTTCATGAGGTTAATGAATCAGGTCCTAAGGGAGTACATCTGTAAGTTTGTGGTTGTTTATTTTGATGATATCTTGATATATAGCACAAGTCATGCAGATTACGTAAAGCATCTTGAAATGGTGATAAAAGCGCTTAAGGCTGAACATCTCTATGCTAATCTTAAGAAATGCACGTTTTGCACTGATCAAGTTGTGTTTTTAGGATTTGTTGTGAGTTCGCAGGGACTAAAGGTCGATGAGGAAAAGATCAAGGCTATACAAGACTGGCCAACTCCAACAACCATTGGACATGTTAGGAGCTTCCATGGGCTGGCTAGCTTCTATAGGAGATTTGTGAAGGATTATAGTACCATTGCTGCACCCTTGACATCAGTGATTAAAAAGAATGTGGAATTCAAATGGGGTCAAGCACAAGAGGATGCATTCAATCTACTCAAAAACAGCCTCACACATGCACCCGTTTTGGTACTTCCTAACTTTGATAAAATGTTTGATTTTGAATGTGATACTTCTGGTACAGGAATAGGTGTTGTTCTAACTCAAGGAGGAAAACCAGTAGCATACTTCAGTGAGAAACTTAGTGGAGCTGCACTTAATTATCCAACCTATGATAAAGAGCTCTACGCTTTGGTAAGATCTCTAGAAAATTGGCAACATTATTTGTTATCCAAAGAGTTTGTTATTCAGACAGATCATGAGACACTCAAGCACCTAAGAAGGACAAACTACACTTAAGAAGAGACATGCAAGGTGGCTTGAATTTGTGGAGACATTTCCATATGTAATTAAGTACAAGAAGGGCAAAGATAACATTATAGCTGATGCTTTATCAAGGAGACATGCTTTGATCACTACAATGGAGGCTAAAGTCATGGGATTTGATCATATCAAAGGTCTATATGTGGAGGATCCAGATTTCAAAGAAGCCTTTAAGGAAACAAGCAAAGCCGCTTATGGGTCATACTACCAACATGATGGATTTCTCTTTAAGGACAAAAGGTTGTGCATTCCACAAGGATCCATGAGAGAGCTGCTAATAGGAGAGGCACATGGAGGAGGACTTATGGGACATTTTGGGCGTGATAAAACTCTAAGTGTTCTTATGGAACATTTCTTTTGACCGCATTTGAAAAGAGATGTGGAAAAGTTCTGCACAAAGTGCATCACTTGCTTGAAAGCAAAATCCAGGTCACATCCTTATGGTTTATATATGCCTTTGCCTATTCCTAACCTACCATGGGTAGATACTTCTATGGATTTTGTTTTAGAACTGCCTAAGATCAACAACCGAGATTCTATCTTTGTTGTGGTGGACCGGTTCTCTAAAATGGCGCATTTCATTCCATGTAACAAGACAAATGATGCTACTCAAACTGCTGAACTCTTTTTCAAAGAAGTTGTGCGTTTACATGGAATCCCAAGGACCATTGTTTCAGTTCGAGACACCAAAGCCACTTTTGGAAGACTTTGTGGAAAAAGCTAGGAACTAAGCTACTCTTCTCCACCACTTCTCATCCTCAAAATGATGGCCAAACAGAGGTAGTTAATCGTACTCTCGCTACAAGAAAACACTGATTTTCCGAATACGATCGGCGACTATATTTGTAGTCATTAAATTTTGCGACTAATTACCCACTAATTCGTGATTGCTTTATGACTATTCTCACATAGTTACTCTTTAGTCGCTAATTAGCGACAAAATATTTTTGTCACTAAATGGCGACAAAAACGCGACGAAATAAGAATTAACGACTATTTTGCGACAATTTCGGCGGGTCGCAAAATAGTCGCTAAATTAACGACTAAATGGTAGTTGCTTATGTAGTTGGTAATTTGGCAACTATTTTGCGACATTTTTGGTGGGTCACAAAATTTTGTCGCAAAATAGTCGCTAAAAGTTGGTTTAAAACACGTTTTTAGCATTCCGAAGTAGGTGTACTTGTATTTGGTGACTACGTAATATAGTTACTTTTTAGTCGCTAAATATGTCTATATAAACTGAGCTCACCAATTGTTTTTCTCACTCGCAGAAACACAAAGCAACACAAAAAAAACGAGATCATAGAGATTTATAATAATGTCAGGAAGTTACAATTATAGTAATTTTCGAGAGTGGATGTACAAGAGGATCGATGAGGTGATGGGAAATTTTACAGAAGAGTTCAGAGCCGGGATGGAGCAGTTCATGCAATTTGCAAATAGCCAGCCTTTTGCACAAGAAAACGGGGTAAGTTTTTTTGCCCTTGTAGTAGGTGCAAAAACGGGAAGCGTTTTCTAGGGACTAAAATTTGGAATCATCTTTTTAGTTATGGGTTTATGCCATATTATTATGTTTGGTATAAGCATGGGGAAGAAATTAATATGGATATAGGAACGAGTACTGTTGATCCGACATTTATTAGTGGGAGTGAGGAAGTGGGTAATGTAGTAGAAGATAGATATGTGGATATGGTGAATGATGCATTTCCTTCTAATGTGGGTTTTGATGATAATTATCAATGGGATGGGGGTTATAAGAGTGTAGAAGAACCAGTACTTAACCATTCAAAAAAATTCTATGACTTGTTAGAAGGTGCAAAAAATCCAATATATGATGGTTGTCGTGAAGGTCATTCACAATTATCTTTAGCTGCTAGAGTTATGCAAAATAAGGCAGATTATAATATGAGTGAAAAGTTAGTGGATTCAGTATGTGAAATGTTGAGTGATTATTTACCAGAAGGAAACCAGGCTACGGGTTCTCATTACGAGACAGAGAAATTGATGCGCAATTTAGGACTCCCATATCATACAATTGATGTTTGTATAAACAATTGTATGTTATTCTGGAAAGATGACAAAAAAGAAGAAAAATGTTTGTTTTGTGATGCACCAAGATGGAAGCCTAAGAATGACCGACGCAGAACCAAAGTACCATATAGTCGTATGTGGTACTTACCTATTGGTGATAGACTGAAGAGAATGTATCAGAGTCACAAAACTGCAGCAGCAATGCGATGGCATGCCGAACACCAAGCAAAGGTGGGAGAAATGAGTCATTCGTCTGATGCAGCGGAGTGGAAGTATTTTCAAGAACAAAATCCTCAATTTTCTCACGAACCTTGTAACGTGTATTTGGGATTGTGTACTGATGGGTTCAATCCATTTTGGATGTCTCGTCACCATTCGTTATGGCCAGTGATATTGACGCCATATAATTTACCCCCTCGTATGTGCATGTATGTTGAGTACTTGTTTCTTACAGTTCTGAATTCTGGTCCAAACCATCCGCAAGCTAGTCTTGATGTCTTTCTCCAACTTCTTATTGATGAGTTAAAAGAGTTGTGGTCTACTGGAGTCGATGCATACGATGTGTCCTTGAGCCAAATTTTTAACCTAAAAGCAGTGCTGATGTGGACGATAAGTGACTTTCTTGCGTATGGCATGTTATCTGGATGGACAACACATGGTAAATTGTCTTGTCCAGTTTGCATGGACGATATAAAGTCTTTTTATCTACCAAATGGAAGGAAGACATGTTGGTTTGATTGTCATCGGAGATTTCTTCCTCCTGATCATCCTCTGAGGAGTAATAAAAAAGACTTCTTGAAGGGAAAAGGCGCTACAAGAGAGTATCCACCAGAGTCCTTGACCGGTGAGCAAGTTTATTCTGAGCGGTTGATATCTGTAAATCCTCCAAGAACCAAGGATGTCGGTGGAAATGGTCATGAAAGGAAGATGCATGGATATGGAAAGCACCATAACTGACACAAAGAAAGCATTTTATGGTCACTACCGTACTGGAAGGACCTTAATCTCCGACATAATATTGATGTGATGCATACAGAGAAGAATTTTTTGGACAACATCATGTACACTCTTATGCGTGTGAAAGGTAAATCAAAAGATTATGTCATGTCAAGGTTGGATATAGCAAAGTTTTGTTCTCGGCCACACTTACATCTTGATAGTAGGGGTAAAGCACCTTTCCCGCCTTATACATTGACAGACGAAGCGAGGACAAGCTTATTGGAATGTGTGAAATACTCGGTTAAATTCCCAGATGGCTAATCAGCAGACTTAGCTAGTTGTGTTGATATGGAAAATGGAAAGTTTTCGGGCATGAAGAGCCATGACTGCCATGTTGTCATGGAGCGGTTACTTCCATTTATCTTTGCTGAACTCCTTGACCGGAATTTCCACCTGACGTTATCAGGTATATTAATTAATTATTTAAAGTTCTATATATATATATGAAGTGAGTAATTGTATTTCCGTAATTAATGTGATGAAGTTTGAATAAATATAATATTGTAGGGGTTGGAGCATTTTTCCGGGACTTATGCTCGAGAATTTTGCAAACAAGTCGACGTCAAATTCGAAAACAGAACATTGTTTTAATCCTCTGCAATTTGGAAAAGATATTTCCACCATCATTTTTTGATGTGATGGAGCACATGCCTATACATCTTCCCTACGAAGCTGAATTGGGAGGCCCTGTCCAACATAGGTGGATGTATCCTTTTGAAAGGTTTTTCACAAAATTGAAAGGAAAAGCAAAGAACAAAAGATATACGGCTGGATCAATTGTTGAATCATATATCAATGAAGAGATTGCTTATTTCTCTGAGCACTACTTTGCTGAGAACATACGAACAAAATCAAGGTGAGCAATTAAGAGTAAATATTTTTAATGTGATATTTAATTTAATAGTCATAATATTACTTTTTAATCATTTGGTCAGATTAACAAGATTTGATGAAGGTGAAGCGTTTGAATATCATGTCCCTGGAGTACCCTCTATATTTACTCAAGTTGGCTGTCCAAGTGGAGAAATGAATGAAATATGGCTTTCACGTGATGACAATCGTTGCGCACACGCATATGTTTTACGGAATTGTGACTATTTTCAGCCAATTGAGAGGTATATAATTAGTTACATATCACAAATTAGTTACATTTTAAGATATCTAATTCCAATATATTTTCTCATATGCAGTTGTGATCTTATCTTTCTATATATTATGTTCGAGGATTATATTTCGGCAAAATATCCAGGACTTACCGAGAAAGAACTCTCCGCGAAAAGAGCTGACGAATATCATTCTTGGCTTAAAGAATTTGTATGTTTAACCATTTTTCGTTATATACATATTGTACTTATTGTTGTTATTTAACATAACAAGACTTATATATATGCAGGTTAGTTATTGGAACGCCTCAAATCCATTTCCTACTTGGGTTCAAGAGATTGTGCATGGACCTTTGAACAAGGCTAAAACATGGCCGATGTATTTTACAAGAGGTTATTTGTTTCATACAGAGAACCATGGTGCTGGACGAAAGACATGTAATTATGAGGTCTCTGTTAAAGGTGAAAATTATGCGGATGCATATGACGCTGCATATTTCTACGGAACAATAACTGATATTATAGAACTTGAGTATGAGGGGATGCTTGGTTTGAAGATCACACTATTTAAGTGCAAGTGGTATGACCCTGTAATTGGTAGAGGCACTTGGAGAAGTAATGGTGGCGTTGTAGACGTTCTTTCATCCAGACGAACCATTTATTATAGGTATGCATATAAATGCCCCAATAATTATTTATTGTCATTATCACATTTATATATAATATGTGTAACTTTTAGACGTTGATTGCAAAACAGCATCTCAAGCCTCACATGTTTGTTATATTCCGTACTCATACATAAAGAAACCAAAGCATTTATGGCTCAATGTTCTAAAAGTGAATCCGAGGGAAAACATTGTAACGCCCGCGAACCAATTTCTAGAATTTTGGTTAGGGTGTCGATCGACACCACTTGTGGTGTCGGTGGACACCGTTTGTTGACGATTGGTTCGATTTTAATTCGCGGTTTTGGGTTGGTTTGGGTTAATTGGTTTGTCTAAACCGAGTATATAATGGGAGAGGCGACCCAGGTCGAGGGTTTTAGTGTTTCTCTTGGCCGTTTAAGAGAGAAAAAGGAGAGAAAACGTTTGTGGGTGTTTTTGAGAGATTTTGGCTTGTTCTTGGTGGTTTTTGGTGAGATCTGTTGCTGTGGAAGGGAGTGTGGTTGCTGGGAGCGAAGGGGAAGCTTCTTGTGGTGTTGTTTCCACCGTTTCTCAATCAAATCTTCCTGCAGAAGAGGTGAGTACTTGACAATGGCTGATCTAAGCCTGAGTCTCTTGTGTTTGGTTGTTCCTTGTCTATTGTGTTGGTTGCTTGCTTGGGTTTGTTGTTTTAGTGTTTCCCAAAGGTTTTTGAGGCGATTGGGAAAGTTTGAGAAGGTTTCGTGATGATTCAAAACGGACGATCGACGTTCAGATTCGTGCAGTTCGCGTCTGCAGAGGCAGTGTCGGTTGACACCTTGTTTTGTTAGCGTCGATCGACACCAGTGTGGTGTCAGTCGACACCACTCCTAACCGATTGTGAGTTTGTTTGTTTGATGTGTTGATTGTCTTTATTGGCTCAACTTAACAATAGAATCTCAGTTGCTTGTGTGTATAGCCCAGTAGATGGGAGGATGGTCTCACTGAGTGTTTATTAAATACTCATGCATCTCAAATTGTGTTTGCGGTGCACGTAAAGGCAAGTGTGAACGTGGAATCAAGGCGATGAGGAGGAGGATGATCTAGGGTCTCATTTGTGTGTTGTGGGTTATTTATGGTGATGTGTTGGAACCTTGGTTAGAGTTATGTTAGGTTGTTGGATAGAATGGTTAGGGATGTTATTGTATTAGTGATATGTTGGTTTGGTATTGTTTGTACGTTTCCGCTGTGTAATATGGTTATGGCTGGTTTAAATGATAATTTGTGGTTTGGGTTGATTTAATTAAGTAGTATGGGATGCTTAATTATATATATTGTATTTTCTTTTTTAAACGGGTTGTTTCAAACATTGATGGAGAACCGAGTCTTTTGCAAACAGAAAATGATGATGTTGTATTGATGACCACAATTGAAGATGTCATAGTAGACAATTTGGAAAGGGGAGATCCAATAAACATTGACTACGATGTTGCAGACGCGGAACCTGAAGATGAATTTATGTGTAACTTATCGTCTTCGGAAGATGATGAAGAAAACGACGAAGAACCCTAAAGATTATAATGGTGCTTTAAGATATGTTCATTAAATTATGTATTTTAATAACCGGAGGTATTCGAACCCGGGTCTAGAGGTCGTTAGTAACCATACATAACCATCTGATCCATCTTTTCTTTTGTGATTATAATCAAAACGTGTTGTTTATAATGTGTAAATCATTTGTTATATTTTGGACAACGAAATTTGGGCCAAAAATCAACTCGGGCCCAAAAACAATTCGATCCATCGCATTTTCTTCTTCTCTTCGATACTCAAACAAACCCTAAATCATTTTTTTCTTCGATCAATCCGCAGCCAACCTTTCTTCTCTTCGATCAATCTTCCTTTATTCTCTTCGATCAATCTGTCTTTCTTCTCTTCGATCCTTCTTTCTTCGTCTTTGATCCTTCTTTCTTCGTCTTCGATCCACCTTCCTAAACAAAAGTTCTTCTTCTTTCTTCGTCTTCGATCCATCTTCCTCGATCGTCGAATCCTGTCTCATGGCGTCGAATGCTGCAATTAAAACCAAAAAGAGAAAGGTTGCACCCAACCTTTCTCAGAGAGCCGGACCCTCTAACCCACCCGCAGCCGCCGGACGAAGAAACAACCCTCTTCCACCTCAGTACACTTTCACGCCGACGGCTCGAATTCCTCCGCCGTTCCCGCCCCAAGAGCTACAGCGAGTTATCCCCCAACATTTCTGGAACTTCCCACCGCCACAGACGCTTTTCTAGGACTCCGTCAATCGCCTTCCTGATCCGCCTTTTTCAACAAAGGAGGTTCAGAACAATACTCCGAATGAACCGGAGAATCATCCGCTGTCTCCACCGCAGCACTCCCATGGTCAATCTCGACAACCATCTTCTCAAGGTAACAATTACGATGCTGAGCCTCAACTCCAGGATGACACTATGCAATCTCTTACTGCTCTGCTGACGATGCCTGGCCGTGAGAATTTTACGACTGTTCTCTCTCCCATACCGTTGCCGAAAACAACTTGGTAATGTTTGTGGCTTTGGTTTGTTTTAATTCTCGTCTGTAGCAATTGGTTTGACAACTTGGTAATATTTGTAGCAAATTGGTAATGTTTGTCTTTGGTTCGACAATATGTTTGTCTTAGGTAGAAGATAACTTGGTAATGTTTGTCCTTGGTTCGACAATATGTTTGGTACTTGTTTGTCTTTGATTCTCGTTGCTTCTATTGGTTGGTCAATCTCGTTTATTTAATTCGACTGTGCATGAAAGTATTGCATAGTTATAGAATCTCTACGGCATTGTTTACATGTGTATGTGAAACCATTGATGCAAAATGTGTATGTGAAACCATTGAATCTCTTTGGCATTGTTAACTGATTTTATTTTTTTGTTTGCTTTCTAACTGATCAAACTAACTATCATTGTTTACATGTGTGTGTGAAGGTTTGATCGGGACAAAAAAGGCCAACTTGTTCGGAAGATTACAGATTTTTACAAACAAATTCGATGGTCCATATTATACTTGGACTTGTGTGCCTCCCAATAGAAAAGAGAGATGCTTCATGGAGTTTGCGGTAAGTTCTGTTCTCTATAACCTGTTTTCTACTTTTGTTTATTGCTTGTTTTCACTAACATAATTCTTTCTCTCTTTGTTATGTAGAAAACTCACACCTGGAATCCATTGATAACAGGTGTCGTTCAAGAACATTTCAACAGCATCTATAACCGTCGGATGAAGGGCATGGTTAGCGATGCAAGGACGGCTCGAATAAAACCTTCATGGATTGAAGGTGAACTCTGGAAAGAAATGGTTGCTAATTGGGATACTGAAGAACAACAGCAAAGGAGTACCACCTATTCCAAGTGTCGTATGTCTGACCGTAATGGTCTCAGTCCTCACATCCACTTATCAGGCCCTAAGTCATATAGGGAAATCCAATATGATCTGGTACTATCGCATTTCTACTTTGTTAGTTACATTTATCAACATTTCTATTTTATCTGGTACTAACCATTCTTTAATTTCTAACATCGCAGGAAGAGGAGTTGGGAAGAGAGGTCAGTATGGGTGAAGTTTTTTTCAAAACACATACAAAGTCGGATGGTTCTTATATTGATGGCAAGGCAGAGAAAATCCATCAAGCTTATCAGCATAAATTGCAAGAGAAGATGGTTGAGCTCGAGGCAGATTCAACTATTTCAGATGGTACCTCCCACCGTAGGGATCTCACCAACGATGAATGTACTGCCATCTTTCTTGAGGTAAAGTAGCATTTCTACTCGATCATGCATTTTTTTTGCTCTTTACTTACTGTTTTTCTTTTTCTAAAAACAGTACACTGAGAAGGATTCACGAGGAACTCCTTATGGTGTTGGAAGCCTCAAAGATACTCTTGGCAAGGGAAAGGGCAATCAACCATCACAAACCGAAGCCTTTCTTACATTGCAAGAGCAACTGAAGGAAGCCCAAAGTCAGATTGAAGTTCAGGCTGAAATTCAGGCGACCCTCAAAGCTGAAGCTGCTGCTCGAGAAAAAGAGACTGCTCTCCTTGTGGCTGAGCAAAAGCACGAGATCAAAGAGTTGACAATGATGGCAAAGTTTTTGCGCCACACGAATCCAGCCTACCTCGAGTTTATAGCCTCTCAATCAGGTGAGGAGGACAATCTTCCATCAACAACTCCATAATCAACTCTATTGTTTCTTAACTCATGAACTAAGTTCACTTCTTCAGTTTGTATGTGTCATAAACTTTTTCTTTCTTTGCTTTTGGTTAGATTTCTACTTTGGAATTGTGTATGTTCTGCTTTCACAATTATGGTTATGTTTATAATGATTTTTCATTAGATTTTTCCTTTAATAAATCAGTATTAAAATCAGGATTAAATTCAGGATTACAAAACAATAAAAACCAGTAAATTTCAACATTTTGTAAAACATTGTAGTCGCCATATCGTCATTTTGACGGCAAATTGTCGTTAAATAGATGGTAAATATTTGTTAAATAAGACGACTGATTTCAGACTAAAGTTAACAAGTTTTTTATTCATGTAAAAAGTCGCAACTTTGTCGCAGATTAGTCGCTAAATTTAGTGACTAATCAACGACTCATGTTAATATAGTCGTTAAATTGTTGGCAAATTGTCGCCACATGTGGTTACTATATGACGAAAATGTGACGACCAATTGACGACAACGTTATACCGTCGTTAAATAGTCGCTAAATAACGACTATTTAACGACTATATGTATTAGCAACAAAATTTTAACTACAATAGTAATTAGTTGCTAAATAGTCGTATAATGTTTTTTAACGAATATTACCACAGTGGCCGTTGGCCTATTTTCTTGTAGTGTCTCTCCAATCTTTTGAGAGCTACGGTGGGTAAGAATCTCTGAAACTAGTTATCTTGTTTACCCTATATTGAATTTGCTTATAATCATGCTAAGCACTCTGGTACCAAATTCTCTCCATTTGAAGTTTTCTATGGTTTTAATCCTCTAACTTCATTAGACATCACACCACTGCCCCAAGCTGTTTATTATAGTGCAGAAGGAGTCACCAAAGCTGATTTTGTGAAGAAACTCCACCAAAAGGTTAAAGAGAATCTTGAGAAGAAAAGCGCAAAGAACAAAGAGCATGCTGATAAGCACCGCAAGGAGCTGACGTTTGAACCTGGAGATTGGGTCTGGTTACACATGAGAAAAGAGAGATTTCCCAAGGAGAGGAAGTCCAAGGTGAGTTGAACATTTCTCCTACCTTTAATGTTGCTGATTTATCTCCTTTCCATGCAGATGAAATAGTTCTGCAGACATAACTTTCTCAAGAGGGAGGGAATGATGAGGACATCAGTAGTAAACTTCCGGAAGAACCCGTTCTGCCATTTTCTGAAGAACCCGTTTTACCAATTCCTGAAGGACCCGTTCTACAATTTCCTGAAGAACCCGTTCTTCCAACAATGATACACAAACCTATGACAAGGTTGGGAGCAAAAACCTTAAGGGAACAATTCAACAAGTCCATTCAAAGTCTTATTACTCTCATTGAGCTAGAAGATTCAAAAGAGAAGACTCCAAAAGCATCATTTTCGCCGGTTTTATAAGGATTTAAAAAACTCGTTCTTTTCATCATTTCTGCAGCCATCAATGAAGGACTGGAGCGTGCATGAGAGCTATTACCAAAGTAAGTGTTTGAATTCAAATAATAAAGAATGGTTCTTTTCTTTTTTTGCAGGAATCGACCGTTGGGTCTTTATGAGTCTTTTATTTATTTAGGTCCTAAAATCGAGTCTGTTGTTTTAGCAAGTTTAGTCCTTTTATTTGTAATAATTTCGATCCTAGAAAGTCCCCCGCTGCTGGATCGTTATATAAGGTCTCTTCTCAGCATTGTAACCTTTCAAGTTTTTATGAAATAAAATGAGAGTTTTCTTAGGTTTTCTTCTGAGATAGAAGCAACCACCATTTCTCCTTCTTCTTGTGTGTGAATCCCTGAAGACTGAGATTTGACTTATCATAGATCCTTTCACAGATCTGTATGGCATCTTTCAATCCACCCATCTATCTCTTTATCTTCCACTGCTACCAAATAGACAGACCAGAGTTTTCAACCATTTGTCTATTTACCATCTCTTCGCTGCATTCAATCTATCATCCATCGAATAGGCATAACAGTGTTATCAACCATTTGCCTATTTCCATCTATCTA
The DNA here is from genome assembly GCF_030686135.1 of Camelina sativa. Classification (NCBI taxonomy): domain Eukaryota; kingdom Viridiplantae; phylum Streptophyta; class Magnoliopsida; order Brassicales; family Brassicaceae; genus Camelina; species Camelina sativa. The sequence continues at coordinate 4,469,568 of NC_141895.1, read as the reverse complement.
CATAGGTTCCCTCTTCTGGGTTCCTATATCAGAAGTACAAAAGTGCTTTCGGGTCGGGTCAATTTCACAAAAATAACCCAAAATTAAGAGAGTCAGATTCAGGTGAAAAATACCCGCAATGTTATAAATGGGTTATCGGGGTTTCCAAAAAATAAAAGGTATCTTTGAGTTTTAGTACGTTTACAAAACATCATTGGAAAAGTAATCACATTACTATTCAAAATTAGAAAAATAGTTTTTCATCACTGTGTGTAATAGAACATATGTCTAATAGAAACAAAGGAGAATTGATGTAGTTACCATTATGTCCTTATCTCTTATAATCACATATTGTTCAACCCTCCTCTCTCTCCAATTTCTTTTTTTTCTCAACTCTCTCTCAAAAATATCTCTCCAACTCTCGTCTCTCTCAATCAGCCAAAATTCTTTTTTTTTTTAAGATTTTGTTTATTTTTTATTATATGCCCCTTCAATCTAAAAACTAAAATACTAGTCAATAAAAATTTGTTTTCGAAATTTTTTCAGCTTAATAATGTGTACGGATACAAAAATATGTAAAAAGTATTTAACATTATCAAATATAATAATCAAACAAAATGCATATCAAATTATAAAGAAAAAAATATAGATTTTTATCTATCTTGTACAGATGTATGTACACATTATTAAGTGTAGAGATGTAATTTATTTAATTCTTAGGCTTTCAATATGTTGGATGGTTTAAACCGTACACAAATATTGTTCGACGGTTTGAATCTATCCAATATGCTGGATGGCTTAAACCACACACAAATATTGCTGGACGGTTTGAATCTATCCAACATGCTGAATGATTTAAACCGTACACAAATATTGCTGAACGGTTTGAATCTATCCAATATGCTAAATGATATAAACTGTACACAAAAATTGTTGAACGGTTTGAATCTATCCAGGATGGAGAATGATTTAAACCGTACACAAGTATTATTGGACAGAAGATAAAATATATATGAAAAATATTTGAAATTATTAAAACAAAATGCATATCAAATTATAAAGAAAAAAACATAAATTTTTTTATGTGTAAAAAATTTGGAAACAAAAACATATTAATAAATATTTGAATAATTAGGAAAAGAAGTATGTGATGAAAATAAAAAGAAACAAAAATAATAATATATATAGAAAGAGAAGGAGAGAGAAAAACAAATCCAAGAAGCAAAAAAAACAAATCAAAAAATAATGAATACATATACACAAATATATATATATATAAAGAGAAGGAGAGTCATTAAAGTTTTGTTTTTAATATCCATGGCACTGTCTGTAAATACAATATTTGGTTGAGGGCTGGTGAGTCATTCAAATAGTATCCTACAGTATAAACCGTTTATTTTACTAATTGTGAATAGAAACTCTACTAGTTTTCTAATAAAGTTTGAAAAACTGTCTATTTTACCAAATATCTCAAAAATAAATCATAAATAAGTTTTTCCAAAAAATAAATCATAAATGAGAACGTCAATAAATTCCCCTAAAAATAAACCATAATAGTTACTATAAATAATATTGTTTCTACAATTTTGGAAACTAACAAATATAAAAATCCTACATGAATTCCTAAAAAGAATTCAACTCAATAACAAGATAATTTATTTCACAGATCAGTAAGATCTCAATCTTTAGTAAATATTCTCTTTATCCTATCAAACCAAAACTTTTGCGTGATTGATTGAAAACAATTAGAAAATCAAATAAAATATTTTCCTTAACTTAAACAAAAAAAGATACGGTAAATATTTAATTGCTTGTGCCATCCCGTAGTGCTATAAATATGAGGTCTACATCGGCTGGATTATAATATCTTCCTCTTCATTTTTTTTACGGTGCTAACGATCATGGTTGTTCCTCCTACAATAACCGATTTAAAATCCATCTAAAACAAGCTGAATGATTAAGTTACGATCATTCATTCTTAGAGGCAATACATCTATTTTCTAAATCAATACGTGTTATTGTAGATGTCATTGGTTAGGTGGTTAACATAAGTGAAATGAAAACACATGTCGTGGAGAACAAAATCAAAAAGAAAATCAAGATCAACAAGATCAAGGTACTAATGAGTTTTTGGTTTACTTTATCAAGTTATTATTTTTATTTCTTTGTTTATAATTACAACAGGTTACAGAAAATTGTATGCTTGAGGCAACAAGCAAAAAGCAATGGAGCAAAAGAATAGAGTCTGGATTATGAGAAGTAAGGGGGATTGGCTACACAACAACAACAAAAGAACTAAGTAACTAGAATTAATATTATCTTAAAGAAAATTATATTTAGACTATACTATATATATATATATATATATGGTCAAATACTATGTGTGAATATGAAACTACCTATCCTTTTTTTTATATATATATACTAATTTACTAGTGGTCTCATACTCACTAACAACCTAGCAACAATCACAACAGCGGATAACAAAACAATTCCATTAACCAATAATGTCATAACCAAGTTCCAACGACCTACAACGTTCTATCAACTCAACACTAGCAACCTAACAATAGCTAGACCATAATTAATCAAGCCTCTAGAACACATATTGAGATGCATGAGTATTATTATAAACACTCAGTGAGGTCGTCCTCCCATCTACTGGGCTATACACACAAGCAACTGAGATTCTATTGCTAAGTTGAGCCAATAAACACAATCAACACATCAAACAACAAACTCACAATCGGTTAAGAGAGGTGTCGACCGACACCAGATTGGTGTCGATCGACGCTGACACAACAAGGTGTCGACCGACACCAGATTGGTGTCGATCGACGCTAGCACAAAATGGGTGTCGACTGACACCACACTGGTGTCGATTGACACTGACTCTGCAGACGCGATCTGCACGAATCCGAACGTCGAACCTCCGTTTCAAATCACCACGAAGCCGTCTCAAACTCTCCCAATCGCCATAGGAACCTATGGGAATCACTAAAACAACAAACCCAAGCAAGCAAACACCACAAATAGACAAGGAACAACCAAACAAAAGAGATCTCAGGCTTAGATCAGCCATGGTCAAGCACTCACCTCTTTTACAGGAAGATTTGAATGAGAAACGGTGGAACCAACACCTTAGGAAGCTTCTCCTTCGTTCCCAAACACATCCATGATGTCGATCGACACACATCCCCAAAAACCACTTTTTGGTTCGCGGATGTTACAGAATACTATGTGACACACAAGTTTTGTTTTAGTGGGTGTTATGGTTTTTGTAAATGAAAATTTTGTAATTCTCATCCTCAGTTCTATTGTTATATGTCTCTTATTCAAGTACAAAAACTAATAATACTAAGATTAAAATATTAACGAAATTCAACAATTAGTTTTTGTACAAGAATAATGGGTCATTTTTATTAGTTTTTGTATTTGAAGTATTAGTTTTTCTAAATCATATTGTCTTACAAACTTCTAATTTAATTTCTTATATTAAATAGAATTGATATTCTCAATTGACACTAAATATATTATTGTAATATTACATTTTCAAGTGTGACAACAAATATTACTCATTTTGCTGTCATATTTATTTTAAATATACACGGGTTAACTTTCAATACTCAAAATCACATAATAGAGCGGATTTTATTGATATATTTGCGAATACAGTTTTTTGTTGGGTTAGTTCTTCATAATTGTTTCTTACTTTTTTTCCCTTTTGTTATAAAATTCATCATTTACTTTTTTCCTTCTATTAGTTTATCTAATCTCAATACATGTATACAATTTACTATAATAATAAAAAAATATAGCATATATATTAGTAAATATTTCCCCGCGTTGTAGCGCGAATCCGATCCTAGTTAGCTTTTTATTCTTAAAATAAGTATCAAATTTATTCTTAACATTTGATGAACAAAACCATTAATCTAAGTGAAGACATATTTGGAGGCACTTGCTTTAATTCATTTCTTCTTGTGTTTATATATTATCTAGCTAGCACCGTATGTTATTTACATTTTTGTTTGCTTATATCGTTCTTAGTGGTCTTCAAGCATAAATGGGGAACCATCCATCTACTCTCTACTCCAAACCTCTTCAAATAGTCATTTCATCTTAATCAGTTGTGCATATTGGTTTCTTGGTGGCCTTGCCTATGATAATGGTTATTTGCGTTGAGAAGGGATTCCCTAGAGCATTGATTGATAGTACTGATGGAAAGCTATTGGTCGTGGCTTTCGTCAGAAATTATTTGTTGCATGTTAGATATTTCATAAGAAATTGGCAAGCTTCGTAGAATTTGGACAATAATTCCCTACCATATTTCCAACTACAAACTTTTCAATTTCCTACATATATTATACAATTATTGTTTAATATGTAATTTGAAGAAACTTTTCCCACCAGATTTTTTCCATATTATTTCCTTTTATTTACTTATGTTTTTCTAAGTATTTTCCTATAATTTTTATACTATTTTTATATGTTATTAATTCCTATTTCCTATGAACACTATTTTTTGTCAAAATTAAGTAGGTTTTGGTAGGCAAATTTTCCTACCAAATCTTTCGTTTGACAATACATAGGAAAACATGATGTTTTAGGAGCGTCAATCTCATTGTATTCCTTGTAGTTTTTGCAAGTCTCCTCATCATGACAGTTTTGAATGTACTGACTTTGAACACATCTTCATTTGCGTGAGGGCATTCATTTCAACTGGATAGGGAATCTACTTGTAAGTCCTCTAGTTCCATCTCTTCTATACTTTTGAGAGTTTTATAGTATCTTGTTAAAACCTATAATACATATGTCTCTTATTCCTTGTAGATTGCACAAGTATGTAAGTGATTAAGTCAATGACTAGGGCTCTGGTCATTAATTAGGACTATTGTTTGCTTTGGTAGCTTTATTGGCATGGTTCTTGTTCATGTCCGAAATCTAAAAAAGGATACTCTTTAACCAAAACTTTAGCAGAGGTCTACAAATTTCTGACATCTTTGGTGGCCATACCCATAGCAGAGTGTGAAAACTGATTCACCACTTTTATTCATTTTGTTTATGTGTTTGTTTGATATATCGACAATTGCAAGCTATATATGTGATACAACGGTTATTATCATATTAATTTATTGCTTACATACTATTATTGTTTTAATATTGTTACCTAAGGTTTGATAAAAGACTAATTATTAATTTGCGGTATCCCTTCAAACAAGTTATTTGTAACTAAATTATAAAAAGATAATTTGTATTTGTTTATTAATTTTGTTTGCTTTGTTTAGTGTTTAAAATTGTATAATTGTATTTTGATTGTTAAATATATGAGTAAGTTCACAATGTACTGTAGAAAAATTTGTTTTTTTTGACATAATATTAATTTAATCAATTAATTAGATATATTTGTTACTCTAATATTGATACTACCCTGCAATAAAGAGACTACCTGAGGTTATTTCTAGAGACTTTAAGTTTGCTCTATTTCTTTGGGTGTGAATTTCTCCTTTGTTTATATAATTTAAGTCTAAAGTGAACAAATATTTGTATAATTTTGCAGTTACAAGCTGCTGTGACAGCACTAGCTGCACAAGGATGGTGAAACAGGTTGATAACCCCAGCCCAGCCCGAAACACCGCAGAAAGTCCAAGCTTGATGTACTAAAAACATAAGACCTCGGTTATGTTTCTTCAGTACTATGTTTTCTGCTGTTTTTTTTTTTTTTTTTGAGCATATCGGTTGTAATTTTAGTTGTATAATTCTACGCTTAATTTTGACGAGATTAAAAAGGTGTCGTTTAACGACTATGTAAACCTTTTGTATGACTACAATTCAACGTCTCATATTATTTCAATAGGAAAACAGATTTAAGGGCCATCCAAAAACAGAGCATCAAGAAATTTAGAAGGACTCGCTCTCTGCCTATTCAGCTCCAGTGCATTCCCTTACAATCCCACAATGAGATGCATAAGTCATGCACGAAGAGTTAAAACTCACATATGTTACAAATATGAGACTGCTATGTAACGTAACAAATAGGAGATCCCTATGAGACTCCTGCAATGCACTAAGATTGAAACTGAGGTGTTGGTAAATAGTAGTAGAACAATATAAAAATATATGAAAACTAAACATTTTAAGAAAAACATGTGGGCTTGAAAGCAACAATGACTTTTTTTATTTTTTTATTCAGCTGAATAAAAGAAAGAAAGCAACAATGACTCTTTGATTAGAGGATTAGTTACAGTTCCATAATAATTTGTTTGTATGTGAGGTAATTAATCAAGAAATATTTGAGTCTTTAAATCAATTGATGAAGTATGATAAAATCTTGACCTATAAAATAATACATCTAAAGTTTATGGTAATTCCATAAAATCCTCCTATGAAATATGAAAAAGAAAAAAAAACGTGGAGAAAGGTAACAATTATTTAGGCAAACTCAAAACAAATCGTTGAACACTAATTTAGGCAAACTCAAAAACAAATCGTTGAACAAGTTTTGGTTGATGTTACCGTGGAACAAGGAAGAGTCTTCATTTTCCCAGATTCATCCTCCTCTCTTCTCTCTTTTGACCAAACCTCCATTTCCCAGGTAAAACTTCTCTCAAGTTTTATGATCCCTTCACGTTTTTGCTTCCATGCAAATCTCAGACGCAAGATTCTGAGTTTTGCCCACATTTGCTCCTTTTTTTTTAGATGAGATTTTGAGATGAGTTTCAATGTGTTTCAGGATTCATCATCATCACCAGTTTGAAGATGGATTCATATGTTATATTTGATCAAAAGGTCACAAACGGGTTCACGCCTGTGTTAACGTACGCAGCATGCGAATGGTTTCTCATATTCCTCATGTTCATCGATGCTCTTCTCTCCTATCTTCTCGTCTGGTTCGCTCGGTACTGCAGATTGCAGATGCCATGTTTCCTCTGTTCCAAGCTTCTTCACCCTCTACATTGGAGATTCTTGCTCTGCAGAAACCACAGATCAGAGGTTTCATCTTACATGTCCTGTCAAAATCACGGTAACAACCTTGCTGATTGTCGAGGCATGTGCGATGATTGTCTCTTGTCGTTCACCAAAATGACTGGTCCGAATCCAGACATGAACAGATTGCTTCTTGGTAAATTAGGGTATGATCTGCTCTCTAAAAGCCATTTTGCTCACCCTAGATCATGTTCTTGTTGCAATAAACCATGGAGGACGAGGCACCATACACAGAGACTGATCCGGTTAGGCTCTCGGGGAAGAAACTCCTCTGGTAAACCAAACATTCCTGCTCCAAGGCATCTTAGTCGCCGAGGAAGCAGTGGAAGCTTGAAGAAGATGAGAGATCATAAGGCAACAAGTGGTGCTGAGTATGTTGATGTTGGAAGCCGCAGCGATGGCATGGCTCATGTGGGTTACTCAGAGCTGAAGATTAACTCGGATTCTGATTCCGAGTTTCTGTTTTCAGATGATGATGCATTCCTCCAAATAGCAGATTTCAATGCTGAGCCATCTGAGAAACGTGTTCACAGCTCTCGATCTCGGAAACCGTTTGCAGACAAGAAGATGTCGTATCACAAACAGCCTGATATGCGAGAAGACAACCAGGATAAGCACATAAGGAAGACATCTTCAATGCTTGAGCATAATCTGGTAAACAAGACTCGGCAGGAACGACCTGTTAAAGCAAAGAGGCATGATGATGCCCTCTCTGAGCTTATAAGTATGAGTGAAGCTCGTCCGTTTTTACTTGGTTCGCCTAAAAAATTGTATGCTGTAGGAGCAGCACCACGATATGGTATGCTTATTATTTTGGCTTTGCACGAACGCTTATGTCTGACTATATGCAACGTTTTATATTGGTCTTTAATTTGATGTTGTTACTTGCAGAAAATGAAGCTGAGGTAAGTGGCAAGTCATCTCCTGCTGGTGGAGAATTCTTGAGTCCTTCTGGAGATAACGGTACCTATCGTGAAATCCATAATCAAGAGCACGATGATTCGGCAGATTTTACTCAAAACATCCCCAGTTCAGCCGTGGAGACAGAAGAATTTGAGGCAGCTATGGATGTGTCTGGTTTTGTTGAAAATGAACCTTCTAGTGAAGAGGAGAATGGAGTTGAAGGAGACTCCAAGACTTTGGCGTCGAATGACATGTCAGATTCTTTGGAACAGGAACAGTCAAGTGAGGAAGAAAAGGAGGTTAAGGAAAACAATGTTGCAGAAGAATACTTCAGTAATGAAGGAGAGGATGAGGTCAGTGGGCATTTCGAGCCATTGACATCAAAAAATGTGTCTGTTTCATCTGTTGAAGAACAATCCAGTGAGGAAGAAGGAGCAAGTGATGGCTATTCGAATGCAAAAGACCATTCCAGTATTGAAGAGGAGGTGGATAATGAAGAATCTGAGCTAGTGACGTCAAACAATGTGACTGGTTCTCTCACAGACCAATCCAGTGAGGAAGAAGAAACAAGTGATGGCTATTCGAACGCAAAAGACCATTCCAGTAAAGAGGACGTGGATAATGAAGAATCTGAGCTAGTGACATCAGACAATGTGACTGGTTCTGTCACAGAGCGCTCGGCTGAAGAAGAGCATGGAGATCATAAAGAGACTGAACCTTTGACGTCACCAAAAATATCCAAAGAAGAATCTGAGCTAGTGACATCAAACAATGTGACTGGTTCTGTCACAGAACGCTCGGCTGAAGAAGAGCATGGAGATCATAGAGAGACTGAACCTTTGACGTCACCAAAAATATCCAAAGAAGAATCTGAGCTAGTGACATCAAACAATGTGACTGGTTCTGTCACAGAACGCTCGGCTGAAGAAGAACATGGAGATCAGAAAGAGACTGAACCTTTGACGTCACCAAAAATATCCAAAGAAGAATCTGAGCTAGTGACATCAAACAATGTGACTAGTACTGTCACAGAACGCTCGGCTGAAGAAGAGCATGGATATCATACAGAGACTGAGCCTTTGACGTCACCAAAAATATCCAAAGAAGAATCTTCATTAGAGCACAGTGATAAAGATTCCTCGAAGGTAACAGAGACTCGTAATACTTCAAATGAATCACCGGAACTAAAGCACTCTGCCTCTGTAGAATCTTTTGTAAGCATCAGCAGTGACATCGAAGGCGAAAACCGTGTTGATTTGTTAAAGCTACAACTAGAACATGACAGGAAATGCCTAAGGGAAGTGACTAAAGAATTAGAGGAGGAGAGAAGTGCCTCAGCTATTGCTACAAACCAAGCAATGGCAATGATCACACGGTTGCAAGAGGAGAAAGCAGCTCTTCATATGGAAGCTTTACAGTACCTGAGAATGATGGATGAGCAAGCAGAGCACGACGTTGATGCACTTGAGAGGGCAAACGATGTCTTGGCTGATAAGGAAAAGGAGATACAAGATCTTGAGATGGAGTTAGAATATTATAGAGCAAAGTATCCAGATGAGCCAAGAGACGAAATTCTCGCTAGCATGGGAATTCTCGGTAATATAGAAGAAACAAGTGGCGCCTCAACTGATGAGACCAGCAATAAAGCTTCAGCAAACACCAAACTTACCGGTTCTCCCACGGCAGGAAATTAAGAAAGAATACACAATTCAGAAGCTACATCAACTTGCTGGAAAAAGGATACCCAAAAGTGCTGAAAATGGATTTCTCAGGCTTGAGAGGCCTTTAGCAGTTGATGGTCACAGGAGACCCAACAAAATAATCTGCAGAGGCACAAAGATGATTTCCAGCATTACTGCGGAAACATATGGTGAAGAAAGCAATTCCCAACATGGAAAGTGATTCTTTTGAGCATAGTACTCACAGGAAGGGCAAGAAAGAGGGGATTACCTTAGCGAACGAGGTTTCAACGGTAAAGAAACATTTAGGAACACAAAAGACAGAGCTTGTGTTTGTAAGAATAGGAAAATGAAAAGGGGTAGAGTTAGTTGAAAAGATGGCTTGGGGGGCTGCAGGAGTCACACAATCGTGGGATAGTAAGAAGATGATTGATTGCCTGATATGCTGTTACCATGGAGTGCAGGTGCGGTTTTGGAAAAGTCTATCGTCTATGCAAGAAGAGAACTAAACATGATCCATGTTAGGAAGTGTAACCGAATCATTCATTTATTGTTTGTCTTTTTAGTTATATCATTTGTGTGGTTACCTTATTTTTTTGGAGAACCCACCAATCATATCATCAAAACTACAAGATTTTAGTAACAAGATATAACTGAAGTTTCAAACTTTTATTACCAGAAGCTTAATCCAAATGTGATTATCCTTTCCTACTCGACAAGAAATCTAACTGTTACCGGAGAAGGTAAAAAGACAAATCACAATGATAAGTACCTTAAGAATCAACGCTTTCTTCAACTCACTTCTTGAAGCTTTATTATAGCATCGAAGCTGAAACTCTCACCAGGTTCAAATGTTTCTTCAAGATCTTCATAGCTTTGCTCAACAGTCAACTCTTTGCCAACCTTCAGGTCTTCCTACGAAAGCATCAGCAACCAAAATCAAACCATTTTAAACTCTAGCCCAAAAGTTGGTTTACTCGTTGATTTCGACTGGGTTTACGCAATCAACCTAAGGCTGTTGACGATGATTCCAATTCTAGTAGTTATATCTGATTGTGAGGGTGATCATTCCATATATTTACATTCCAAGGAATGTGGACTAAACTAAGACCTTACTTAACAGGCTGGCTTCAGATCAATCCTCATTCCTCAAAAAGCAATAGATCTAGTGTTTAAGTATGAAAAGTTCTTTAGGTTCACATTTCACTGAAAGCAAGCTCCAGTATTAAGCACATATCCAACAATATCTAGACGAGGATTCTATTTATTGAATTTACAATGCTACCATCTGAAATATAATCTACTGAGAAGCTTGAGCTTATGAAATACCTGTTTAACATAGTCTTCAATAGCAGAATTGATTAATCTCTTTATCACCTGCCTATAGACTTTAGAATATCCAAGGATCTCTAGCAAAATATCTCTGGGTATCTGCAAATATAAGGAAAGGGGGAACTTAAGCACAGGCCAAAGAACAACTCAATGATTGTAATTAAAGTGAGTTTGCCAGCATATAATATCAATGCAAGAACGCTGAATCTAAAGAGTATCACTACGGTGCATCGCATGATGTTTGGCAGATAATTCTAATCCCATAGGATAAAAATACAGGCTCCATCGCCAAAACCACTTGATGGTTAAATTATTTTACCTTAATGCTAAACTAATGGGTTCTCTAAAATACACTGAAGCAAGAACTTACATTTGGGGTCTTTCCTGGAGTTCCAAGGTTGATAAGCACATGCAGAAGAGAATAGAAAAAAGAAATGAGTTAGCATTAGAATCAGCTACTAGTCATCAGTAACAAATCATATTAACTACAAACAAAAAAAAAAAGAGAGAGAGACTTTCCAAAAATTTGTGTTATATCTATGAGCATTGTATAACTTGTATGTCCACCCTGTTTATTCAAATTTTTCTAAAGCCAATAACGAAATAACAAAGTGCAGAGAGTTGAAAGAAACATGCAATCTAACTCTATATCAAACAATTTGCACCCTCAGAGTAAGCTGAAAAGACATTAAAACATGTTTCTAAGCCCATAATTTATCCACAGTAAATGAAGTTTGGATTGAGAGCCCCAAATTAAACAATCAAGTTTATCGACAGTAAAAGTTTTTCACGGTCGCCCTTCACTAATAATATCTTCCCGTAGCTAATACGGCATTTGTGATGTCGTACATACCTCCTTTGACTCTTCGGAACCCTGGAATTGGCTGAGCTGCAGCAACCATTCTCTCAAATACATTATTGAATACAGTTTGAGTCTTCTCTCCTGATACTTGTACATGCACCTACACTCAGCCAACAAAGGAAACATAAAGTGGAAAGCAAAAAAGCCTCAAACACACAGATTACATCACGTTGTTGTTCCCCACTAATCAATGCTTCTTTAGCGCAGAAACAACAAAAGCATACCTTAACTTCATTGCTGTTTGTAGTCTCCACTTTCGTAATCAAAACTGATTCATCCTTAGAAGAAGTCTCTACATCTACGAAAGTGAAACCACATTTTGATGTCACAGAAGCTAAAAAAAAAAAAAAAAAAAAAAAGAGTAGAGAATCATATAAATAATTATAAAGTTATTGAACCTGATGGTGCTGCACAAACTGCGATAAACTGGTTATTCGTCGTAGCTCTGTAAAAATAATAGTTTTGATTACAAAAAACACACATCAAGAATTGAATATTGTATTAATCTCAATTAGCTCTGGAGTACTGTATAGTTCTTGAAAGGTTTTACCTTGTACAGAGTTTGTGTTGCACTGAATAAGTTGAAGGAGGAAGAGTAACAAAAGAAGAAACTTGAAATCTTGGCTTTGGATCAGTCATCTGCAAAAAAAAAATAAACAAAAATGTTGGCACAAAATTGCATAATTCGAATTAAATAAATAAACAAAGGAAGAAGAAAGGAGGGCTTAACGGTGGAGTTAAATCTGCAGAACGAGAAATTGTGGATGATGATTGTCTGCATTATCGATTTTGCTTGTTTGTTGCCTTCTATCTAGCGTTCTTTTGTACTCTAATAAGATTGAAGAAGAAGAACCATCACGAAAGATTTGGTGGAGTTCGCCGGAAGTTTATACAGAATAGACATTGCATATAGTACAAATCGATAGGAGATTGAGAGAGAGAGAGAGAGAGAGAGAGAGAGAGAGAGAGAGAGGTCACCTTTGTGTTGAGTGGAAAGAGAAACGCACAGTTCGTTCTTCTGAGAGACCCCTCGGGAGATGAAGAAGGAAGAAGAAGATAATAAATTCACACTCAGGGAACATATATGAACCAAATATACATATCTTTTTCTTCGTAAGCCCCTTTTGAATTGAATTGTTTACGACTTTTTCACTCTACTAGCCAAAAAAAAAAAAAAAAAAAAAACATATATGAACCAAATATACATATATATTTTTAAACTGTATATTACTCAAAATTCTCTAATTTTTAATTGTATTTGGCTTTGTATGCTTGATTACAATTTCCAGTTTGATGTTTGATTAGATTTTTATTTTTCTTTTATCCTTTTTAATTCTGAATAAGGTTTAAAACTTAAAATTCTCATTTGAGAAATAGACATATAGGCGACCGTCAAAAAAAAAAATAGACATATAGGCTTTGGTTAGATTGGAAGATTCAGTGTTTTACTTTGCTAGGTTTTTTTCTCACAGGACAAAGCGTTTTAGGCTTCGGATATTAATCTTAATTCCACAATTAAAGATCGATGCCGATAGATTCTGAATCTGATCTTCAATTCCAAAAATGCAAATGAATAACCAAACGCCAATTAAAAAAAAAAACAAACAAGAACCTTGGAGAAACAGAAGCAGAGAAATAAAAACTGCTACTACTACTACTATACATGAGACTGAGAGAAAGATATTACTACTACATTACCCTTGCCCTATTAAGATTACATATACAGAAGAAAATTGAGCATGCCATTGTTTTTTTATCCAAAGTTTCCTCACTGACTACCAAAAACAAAAAAAAACCCTCCTCCTAAAATCTCAATTTTAATGTCTCACAACAACATACAGTAGAAATACCAAACTAATGAGTCGCAACGCTCCAAACTCACCATCGCGAGACCCTGCAAATTACGAGTTGAACAAATGCAGATCTTAAAAATTGTCCATGTACTTTTACTTAAGACTAGAGATTACACTGCCAAGGAAACTACACATACCGTGATTTTTAAGAGTCTGGGATGTTGGCAAGGCAGGTAATGACATCTCTGCATATTTCAAAGCAATCTAATTTTTTTAGTTTTCTGGTAGTTCCAACAATTGAGCAAGAAGAGAACAGGTAGAGAGAAATGATTACCAGGAGCACAAAGAGACAAAGATGACATTGACGATGAAGATGGCCATGGAGCTGCAATGTTGTCTGTCAAATCACATGTAAAACTGTAGCCTGTTGTGTTGTCAAATATCAAGTCTGCAGGATAGCTTCTGAGAAGACAACCTATATTCACATTGTTACCCAAAAATATCGTTAACACTTTTGCTTCATCTGGGGAATGACTATTAAAACACCTTTGGAATATAAGATGAATCAAAGCAAACCTTGTTGCATTCCATATGCTGCTTATTGCCCACAAGCATACCCAGAAACAGGAAAAGAGGGCAAATGTAAGGAAGTAATTCAATAGAAGGTAGAGGATTAGACGATACAAAAACGTGGGAGTCTAAAACAAAAGTTACCTTGGACACTGAAATCTTTGAGATCGACATCACAAAGCTCATAGATATTTGTCATAACACCCCCTTTCCGCAACATGGAACCAATGACTGTTGCACAGACTATGGCCTGCTTGTTTGTTATTAGCATTTGGTTCTGTATCCCAGAAATGTATGCATTCAACGAGCTACAGCAAGAAGGGCTTGGAGCAGCCACATTACGGCAAGCCTTGATTACTTCGGTTGGCTCCTTAAATTCCAACGGGCAAGCTGTAACCACAATGTACAGTCAGAGTAATTTCCACGACTATCCAAGGAAGATCAATGTGATAAGATAATAGGATACAGTTCAGAAAGTACCTTTGTTAACTTTGCAGGACGATAAAATTCTAAATGCAGCGTTTGCTTTGTCTGCCGGAAGCTTCCTGGAAAGATATGAATAGACCACATTTTTGCAGTCATTAATTGCGTTGAGGTTACTTGATCCTCCTAATGGGAGCTTATCGCCAACTGTCATTTGGTGTCCCGAAATAAGAAGCGCTGCTTCCATAATTGCAGGTTGGCAAATTGGCCTACAACACTCCTTAAGAGGATCAACAGTGCGACATGCATCCAGTAATTTGCTACTGTTAACAACTTTCTCCAACGTTGTGACATCTGTTACTGGACAGGAACCTCCAGTTAGATTTGACGATGTTACAGAGCAAAGTGCAGGTATTGTCATGTTGGCTCTTCTGCTGACCAGGATACTAACGATATCTGATAAACAATCTGTAGCAACTGCATCAGGGAGAACCAACTTATCTGACTTCACGTTGTGCTGTCCTTGGAAAATATGAAGTAAGCTTATAAACTGTGGACAACAGATCACGTTGCCAACAAGTGCAGCGAAAGGTTGGGAACAATCAGAAGCTGCTGTATCGATAACACTTGAAATTGCTTGAAAGTCTGTAGGACAATTCCCGGTTAACTTGGGTTCATATGTATCAGGAAAAGTAGGGTACATTGGTGGTGTCCAAGGGAGAGCAGGTGACGCATATTTGGGGATGACTGACGGCGATACTTGAATGGGACCAGATACTCCAATACCAGGTGGATTTGCCAACTCAGAGGTTGTCGATCTACTACTATGCTCATTAATCTTATGATGCGCAGCTACATCTTGGAAGCTTGATAACCAGATAATAAATAACAAGAACCCATAAACCAAATAGCCTGATAAGAGAAGCAAGTAACCCATTAACAAACAGCTTAATACAGCATATTTACATACAATACTCCAGGAACTCATTTACAAAAGCACATTATTGCGATCACAGAGTTAAAACAAGTTAAGAGAAACGTTCTCCCAAGCAACAAGAAATGTGTAATGCTGTTGCTTGGGGAAACATTGCCAACTCAAACTATCAAATTCATTCCAACAAGTCTAAAAAAAATAAGCAATCATTGCAGTGAACTATGGAAACCCAAAAAGACAGTTGGTGAACCTCCTAGTAACCTACCCTCATGATCATGATTCTTGTTAGCCACAGAAAACATAAACTTTGTCTCACGACACAAACAAGAATCAAGACTCAACATGAAAGAAAATGAGAACTAACTTACCCCCCCCCCCCCCCCCTTAAGCCAACAAACAGTTTCTAAAGAGTCCATAGCTAACTTGCCCCGCGGCATTATTTAGTATCATCAAAGGCATAATAAAGTTAGTGACTTTCAATGAACCCATTCGAGACAATGAAACTAATGGACATCTACAAGCATGGTAGCTGCAGAAAAAGGAAAAGTTAGATTGTTTAGTGAATGATCTAAGCTATTTAAAAGCTCTATTTTCTAGCCAACCACATCACTCTATACCTCTCTTCTTATTCATGATACCAACGAACATTTGGGGTCTTATAAAGTATTCCTCCAACTAGTAAAGAACATAAAAGAATCCAAACCCTCCCAACATATAAAAATAACATAAAAGAATCTATAAATCTAGTGTTCTTCCACCAACTATTTTTTTTTTTTTGGCATCTAACAAACCATTTGCTCTTTTTGTATTCAAGATCCTAAGTTATTCCGATCCACCAAAAAAAAAAAATTAAAAATTTCTGTTCTACCCAGAAACAAAAAAACACAAGATTCAATACCCAATCCTTCAACACTCTAGATTCTCCGAAAAAGAAAAAGAAAAACTTAACACGCTCCAAATTGAAAACACAGAGACTACGAATTAGACCATTTCATGTAACGAAACAATAAAATTACTCGAATTGGCACTGATTTCTACACTTTCAAATCCCTAATAGAAGAAAGAGATGGCTAAAAGGAAGAAGAAACTATACCTGCAAATTTCACCATCTCTGGAAAAAAAAATCAAACCATTTTTCTCCGAGCAAAAAGGCAGAGGAACTAAGTGGCTAAAAGGAGCTTTTTCCCCCCAGTAGAAACACTTCCTCGAGAAAACCGAAACGATGGCGAAGAGCGTTATAGAAGAAGAAGAAGAAGAAGAAGAAGGAGAAAGACTGAGAGATGATAAACCACACAAAAGGGAAAGCAAAAGAAAAAAAAAACAAAACTTGAGAGTTCTTTCTTTACTTTACCTCTCTCTCTCTCTCTCTCTCTCTCTCTCTCTCTCTCTCTCTCTCACTGTGTTTTCTTTTATGTTTTTTTCTTATTTCCTTAAAACTCCTTTTTTCCATTTTACCGTAATTAGGCATGGGCTTATAAAAAGTGATGACTCATCATCACAATATTTTTACGATTTTATTTCTGTGAATAGAATACTTTTACTATAAATAGTGACACAATGCTCAAGTTTATATAATGTAACATAACTTTAAATTTTACTAGAAATAAAGTATTCTATATACATTTTTTATTTTCTTTTTGGGTGTGTTTTATTGTTTGTTAGAAAATTATATTCCTTATCAAATGTCTAAAGACAATCATACCACAAAGGTTAATAATAAAAAAGATGCAAATAATCGACCAAAATTTGATTGATGTTGACTTTAAAAAATATATATTATTATGCTTAGGAATCCAAGACAAAAGACATCATCTTTTTTTTAAGTAGATTTGTTGACAACGTTGCTCATTGTCCACATTCTATGTTGAATTCTTAGCTTAATTAATCATTAATCTTGTATTTATCTCCTACATAAATAAACAAATGCAAATTGCACACAATATAATTGGGTCGGGCGGGTTGATTCGGATTCGCATGGATTGATACAGCAATGAGTTTTTTATCCGTTTCAGGTAAAGACTAATTTGAGACAGGCAAATAAATGAGTAAGAAAGCTACAGAAAAATATTACAAACTGATGACAGATTCAACAAGTGCGGCGTGAAAACCATACATAAACTAATAACAATTAACAAGACAAGAATGTTAGCATTTACCATGAAACAACACAAAAACACCAAAAGCTGATTTCGACAAGAAGAAGAAAAAGATAATATAACCAAGGAAAAAAACAGCATCGTCATGATGGAGGAAAAAGTCATTTCAGCTAGCCAAATGGTTTGGGGAATTATTGAACATACTATGCCACATGTAAGCTCTTGACAATACCATTTCCAGCTCTTGGTCTGACCAGTTATGTGTCGGAAGGTGTTGCAGGAACATTACCATCTCTTGAAAATCAAGCTTCTTCAGCTCATCAGACCACTGCAAAATGTTCACCAACACAACTTGCATTTGATTCTCACGGTGGAAAGAAGAAAACAATTACAAAAATAACGAAACCTGTATTTGATTCAGTGTTTCTTACCGTCAAGAGAAAGCTAGCATATATATACACTAGGAAGTCTGGCAACGCATCTCCTTCGGCAAGATAAGTGTCCCATAGGCGGTTGATGAGGTTGAAAGGGATCTAGAAGGTTCAAAGTTTTGTCAGTTACCCATAAACAAAATTAAAACTCTACAAAGAGTTAACCGGGATTTACGAATCTAGTGTTTAACCTCACGAATCAGAAGACAGTTATACCACCGGAAAGCAAATTGAAGAAACTCCAGCCCATGCTCTTCCATGTGTCTTGAAACAGGTTCTAGTACATAACAAAGGCCAGGGAAAAATGAGACAGTGTTAACTCTATTTCATAAAACAATAACCAGTACTAAACTGGAAAATAGGCGGTTGGTTTATTATGAATTCATAAACTAGAAAATGAAGTACAATCGCATCAAGCATCCCTAGATCTTACTCTATGACATCAACTCATCAAAAGATTGGATATAAGCCAAAGCGTGATTACACTAAGCCAAACTCAACAAAACACTGTTAAAGACACTAACTTCAAATTTAAATGCAGAAGATGTAAATTCAGAACTTAATGGTAAAAAAGATGGTAAACGAACGGACTCAATGCAGGTAAAAATGATTTTGTTAAGTGGAGTCGTGTATGTCATAAGTTGTTCTCCTCAAACAATCACCAAAGACACTAGCAATTACAAGAGCAAGCTTAGCAGGAACCTACCATCAATACGCCTGACCAGTTCCTTGAGCTTAAACACAAGTCTCTGGATTCCAGGTTGAGCAAACGTGTAATGATCTTGCATACCATCAAGTAGCTTTGTTAAGCACCAGTAGCAATCAGCTTCTACATCTGTGACTTTTTCAGCAGATAAATCAGACATTGTCCAACTTTCTACACCACCATCTAGATATTCTGACAAGAAAATAACTAGAAAGGGGGTGACCAGGTCATTTATTCCTTGAACGTATCCACTCGCTGGGTGCCTAATGGCCCTGCAAACTCAGCAAATTAAATTTTCAGATTTAGCTTTCAACTTAGTTTTCCCAACTGGTTGAAAGTTGACCAAAGAACAACTGCAATTATGGCCTGTACTCTCTAACTCACCACGTGTAAAGAATACGCTCCAGTGATTTCTGCACCTGTTCTTGCTGAAAGAAACTTACATCTGGTACAGTCCTTGGACAGTCAACAGCAATCTGAGAAAGATTACAGTTTCTAAGAGATTTGTTACCAACTTTTGTACGTTCTGTTAGAGAATCAGTGAAGGTACGAGGAAAAACCTGGCGAAGCATATTGATCTCATCATCAGAACGTTCAGAATCTGGAAGGTCATAAAATTGGCCAACAGATTCAAGATATTCAAGACGTTTTCTTCTCAGAACAGCCTCCCTTCTATCTGAATTAGGTGGTGCATATCCCTGATGTCAGTTTATATTTAAATTCAAATAGACAAAACAAACCAAAAACAAAAATCGTTGCTACAGAGAATGCTGATGGGAAGAGCAAACAACATAAATTATTTGACTAGTGCAAGCGTGCCCTCTTTCTGAACTTATATAAGCGAAGATACTGTAATGTTACATAATAAGACAAACGGATTACAAGTCAAAATGTTCAGAAGTTTTAACACTGGCTATGCTTATAAATGAAGAAGTCCTAAAACATACCAAAAGAAGCCGCCAGACATCAGGTCGCATATAGTGTGGGACACCATTCCACGCTAGCTCCCGCAGTTTCTCTGCAGGTACCAAGAGGAGATTTAAAAATCCATATCATAGTAAAACAGAGTCTTTCAAAGAGCTAAGTGAAAAGTAAGAGTACCTAAAATGACAGTTGTTTCAGAAAGAACTTTGTTGAACTTCATAACTCTAGCAGAGTCACTTGATCTAACACCAATCTTCAAGTTTTGGACTTCTTTCACACTCCTTTCAGCACTAGAGTTTGATCGTAGCTTACCAGCATATGTGTTATCATGCTTCTTGCTTGAATTATGATCTTCCACCTACAAATAAGCTCTCTTCAATTTTTCGATTTCATTTTCATTCAGTAAGTCATTTCCACAAACAAGTCGTATTATTACCTCGAATCGCTCGTTTCTCCCGGCGTCATTCTCAGATAAGCTCCGTTGATATGTTGGAGAGATTGGGTAAGGAGGAGGATCTGATCTCCTAGTCAGCAATACCTTACCAGGAATACTCCTGCCTTTAAGAAACCTATACCAAAAACAACAAATTAAGCAAAAAAAGAAAAATCCTAAGAAAGTTACAGATCTAATAAGACATTGAAATCGGAAAGAAGTGATGCAAGATCCGAGGAGGAGGAGGAGGAGGAGGAGATTGATTTTTGTTTACCCTTGGACGTTCTTGAGAGTTTGATTGAATCTGGAATCGTCGCGCTTTTGTTGCTCGTCTTCTCTCTTCTCCATGGTTTCCGATGTTCAACAACAAGACAGCTTCGTGCCCAGAGAAGTGAACAAAGATACTTTCTTCTTCGATTGAGAATTTTTTTGTATTTTATTGCTTTCCATCGATTTCAATGTCTAAAGGCAAAAAGCGATTGCTGCTGATTAAAAACCATTTCTTAGCAAAATTATTTATAATCGCAAATGATGGATTTAGGCGTTAATTTAATTTACTGCATTCAATTCGGTAATAAAAAGCAATTTCAAGGTGACTTTTCTCATATGATTTGGGTTGGTCATACAAACACTAGTCAACACAATACCGTATGATGTGGTATTATAGTGCAGGTTAGTTAGGACTTAGGAGCATTCGAAAACATTTATCTCTTTGGTTGACAAAAAAAAATTATTAGAAGGTTCAACAAATGATTAGAAGTTTTATTCTGTCGTATTAATTAATCCTTTCTTATTCATAATTTTAGTTAGACTGGGGTTTTTCTCTTGGTTCTAATGAGATGGGTCTCTCTGCGTCCATACGCTCGATCACTCTTCTAGCTTCTTCTTCTGTTGCTGGTACCACATTTCTTATTCTCAATCCATCTTTCATGGCCTCAGGTCTTACACTGAAGGTGAAGTAGAACCTGTTGGATACCTACCACCCCAAAAATCACATCACCATAAACCCCCCCCCCCCCCCCCCCTTTCACAACCTGAAAATGATATGTGCATAGTTCGAAATATATTTGTGTATGCTTACTTCGCTGGACCTGAGCTCTGGACTTGTAACATGAGCTACAACCTCGGTGTTTATCAATGGTTCAGCTGAATTGTTAGCTTCTGTGTACAATACGCGTGACTTGAAACGAAGGAAGTTGCCAACATCCACCTGCATCATAATGCCCACTCAGTCGATTTCTTCTATGGCTACCATAATATATTTCACTGTTTTTCTTTTCAACAGTTCACATTAATCAAATAAAAAAAAATGAGGATGGACTCACTGGTTTGATAAAATCGACACGATCAACTTCAAGAAAACGTGGTGAAACTCCAGCAAAGGTGTAAGCATTGGAGAAGGCCAGCTCAAAAGCTTTGCGCATCAAGAAGCCACCAAAAATTCTACCATGAATATTTCGTTGCTGTGGCTGGCATATCAATGAGTATTCATGGGAAGTATCTTTGATCAGGATGCTGTTCCGATCTGCAAGAGCTGGCATGTCCATGAAAACTCGTCCTTCTGCTAATAACTCGTCTAGCCTCTCTAAGTCCTTCAACTTCTCATGCTCTTCTTTAATTTCTGCTCTCTTTTGTTTTCGTAGCTTGTTCCTTTCTTCTGCTTCTTTCCATAGCAATTTTTCATGTTCAGTCTCTGGCGAGACGGGGTTAGTTGGAGTTGACTTACCTGTCTTTGCATCCCGAGCCACAAATGTAAAGTTTGCTTCAAGGGCAACTGACTCTGAGGAGTCGTTGGCATCTGCAAAACCAATGTTAGAAGAAAGTTTCAGCACAGCACAAGGTCGTTACAGAAGTTTGAGATGGAACAAAACCCATAACTCAACAAGAGATATCAATTTCAGTGAATGAAACAGAGATATAAAGAGTAAAAAGGTATCATGAAAGTAATATTTTGTTCGAATGATGGCAGAACGTCAACGAGCTGTCTACCATACAAGATATGTGTAGTTCAAATTCAAATACATCTCACTTCACAACTATATGTCTTTGTTTGCCACCTCATTTAACAGTTAAAGGATGACCTTTCAATATTTTGAAACACTGAAGCAACCCTCCCAACCTAACATGAATCAGATTTTCATTCTTTCTTCCTAGCAAAACGAAGCGCCAACTACTCGAATGTAGTTTACAGGGGGAAAAATGATACCTTGACTTTGAATTACTTGTAATTGCATCTCCATGGATGATCTTCCAACCCATGTAACAGCACCAACAATACTAAGGTCAACATCCACACGAATTGATTTTTTCATGATAATCCTATCCACTGAAGCAGTCACCAAAATCATTGATCTTGCACTGCTGTCACCACCGCAATGCTGTTCAGTAAACGCATACAAAGCCCACTCACGATTACAAACACATGTATGTAAAGATCAATGATACTAGAATAAGAGTCTCATCACTATCTTTATCATCAAGGTTAAATCTTTTCATAGCCCATAAAATTTCTAATAAGAACCTTGAAGGAGATGGTTCCAGCAAGAGCATCAAGATCTTCAACCAATTTACCAGTACGAATCTCATTCCAAGGATTCCCATACTGTTCTCTAAGCACAAAATCAGAAGAGAACTTGTAAAGAATCCAAGTCCGGCTCCGAGACGGAGACTTAGCCGTCAATTTAAAATGAGACGACTCATCTCCGTTAGGGTTTTCGAACATATGACGTCGAGCTTCCCAAAGCGCATTAGTCACCGGAGAATGATACATCCCTGGCCACAAACTAACTGGTTTCCGCATTGAAGATCCTGCGTCGATCGAGTTTTTATCGGAAATTTCGTCTTACGACGGTGGTATTACTGTTGTAGAGCTCCACATCTTCTGAGAATCGCACGACGACAACGACCTCGTGGCCGGAATCCGAAACCCATCGCCACCTCCGGGAACAAATTTCCCGCGGTTTCTTAAACGCGAGAGAAGGAGAAGCTTTCCGGTTGAAGATCTCATGGATCTACGACGACGGTGGATTCAAAGAATTCGGCTTTTTTAACGGATCGAATTACCCATTTGGTTTCTCCTTTTTTTTTGGCTTTTCAGTGTATGTGATCTTCTTCTTCTCTCAGCGAGCTTTAGCTTATTTAGTGCTAATCACGCTACAGTGTTTTTTTTTTTTTAAGCCAAGTCGGAATAGTAGTTAGTAAGTAAGTACAATGGTATGGAAACACATTAGTAAAATAAAGAGAAAATTGGAAATAAAGATTATATAATTATGTTTGGTCAAGTGGTCATACAAGTTTTAATATCATTTAAACTCAATTATATCTTCATATTTTAAAAAATCTTGTGAAATTATTAAAATTTAAATAAAAAAGTTCATTTATTTTGGAAAACATTTTGGACAATATATAGGCCGTAAAAATATATACACTTTAGTAAAACTTCTATAAATAATAATGTTGGAACCATGGTATTTTTTTAATTTATTTTGATATTAATCTATCTTTTTTTTGTTCAAAAGATATTAATATTAATTTATAAAAGTATTTTTTAATTTTTTTAATTCTTGAAATATATGAAATTGAAAAAAAAATTTAAACAATAAGATATGTATTTGTATGTTCTAAATTTTTTTTGTTTTGGAATTGAAATTTTGTTATTTAAATAGATAAATTCACTTATATATCATTCTTCAAAAATATTTGTTTTATATTCTTCTCTCATAACTGTTATATAATTTTAAATTACATAGAATTTGTTTTCTGTTCTGTAGAATATATTGAAAATTAAAAGAAAATGCTTTTTAACAATTTTAGAACATGAGTAAATGTTAAAAAAATATATTCTAATTTTTATAGATAAAGAACCAACTATAAAATAGGTATATTAAATTTCGTAGAAATTAGTATTCTAATATCCGTAGAACATAAATAATTTCTAAATTTCGTTGAACATGTAAAGTGTGTAAAATACTTTATCTTAATTGTCTAGAACTTGTACAATGTATAGAATACACATTCTAAATTTAGAATGAGTATTCTAAACTTTATAGTCATATTTTCTCCATTCAACACAGCAACAAAAACAACATATTTTCGACAATTTCCTCAAAGAATTCTATTTAAAAAAAAAATTGGATAAATCAATTGCAAAGGGTAATTTAGGAATAGTTGACATATAGATATAGAATGCATAAATGGACAATAACTCAATTATTTATCTTTTATCTCCAATTTTCCCTAAAATAAATGTAAACTATTCAATATTTCAAAAAAAAATTGAAGAATTCAAAATCATTTATCAAGAGAGAAATTTTAATTTAGAATGTTGAATTATTTATACAATTTCAAGCAATGAATAAATATGACTTTTGGTATCAATAACTTATGATAAAGTTTTGAATAATAGTGAGTTATAGTTGTTTGCACATGGTGGAATCAAATCTGTGTCTTTTTTATGAATTTAGCTTTTTCTT
Organism: Camelina sativa; assembly: GCF_030686135.1. Lineage (NCBI taxonomy): Eukaryota > Viridiplantae > Streptophyta > Magnoliopsida > Brassicales > Brassicaceae > Camelina > Camelina sativa. Next base: position 4,445,044 of record NC_141895.1, on the reverse strand, counting down.
GATTGTTATTTAATTTTTTCAGATCTGATTTTTCTTCAAAAGTATTTTAAAGTAGATAAAATTTTAATCTTTTTCTTCTAAATCTATATATACATTTTTTAAGTACATTTTTGTTTTTACCCTTTTATTGTTGCTTATTTACAATATTGGTCCCTAAACATTCAATGCACTATCTTACTTAAAATGGAGAATCGACCATCACATATAAATTATATTTTACTCCCTTGGTCCCTAAACATTCAATGCATTAAATTACTAAAATTTGAGAAAGGGACGAATGCACTAAATTACTATAATTTGAGAAATCGACCAATACATTTATATTTTAATGCCATAATCTCTCACATTTGATTCCTATAATCTCTACAAATCTCAATAGTACAATCATTTAACATCCTATATTCCTAAAACGTGTAATCGAATGCATAAATATCATCCCACTTAATTCAAATTCCCAAACAAATACAAAACTTTACAACCAAGCCAAACTTTTAATTCTCTATATAGATTATTTGGAAACTAATGTTGAAGGGCAAAATCACTGTCTTAATAACACAAAGATTATTGTAATCTCACTTTGAATTAATACAACGATTACAATAGCCTTGGTCATCAAGCATATTGGAATTTATAAATACTATATTCACGAACAATAACATACCAACACTCACAGCTAAAACCTACATCCTGCATATCCAACCACTAATCGAGAGAAATGGCCTGCATCATTTGCATTCCTGCGAGATATCCGTCCGTACAAGACAGCATGGAGAGTTCAAGTTAAGGTCCTGCATAAGTGGCGTACTGGAGAACCCCTAGAATTAATTATGGCTGATGAAACTATAAGTAATTTATGTAGTATACATTTTATGTATGGCATGCATCTTATGATTCTCTATTTTAATCATTTCAGGGAATGAAAATCCATGTCTCAGTCAAAAAAGGCTTGGTTACACGTCGTGAACCACCTAGCTGTTGGTGAGCGGAAATTCATAGAGACTTTTTCTTTAACACATGCCAATGGACAATTTTGTCCCACAAATCATCTTTACAAGTTGAGTTTTGTAAACGGGACTATGGTTACGAGAAGTGATCCAAAATCAGATTCCAACTTCTTAAGCTTGGCCAAGTTTCAGAAGATTCTCACTGGTGAACTGAATCCCAACATGTTGATTGGTTAGTACTATATACATGACTTATCACTTTTTATTACATTGTGTTTCAAGCGACACAGTTGCAAAAAAAATTTTAGAATTTAGCAATTTTTGTTTATCAGGTTCACCAAGTAAAATAACTATGGGTTAAATGTATATTCGGTTAGCAAAATGCAAGATGAAAACAAAACAAAATAATGGAATATTTGAGTCTAAGATTAGGATAAATATCTAATCTACTCACCACAATCTTCAACCTTGATTGACCCTCTAAATTATATTTGACGGACTTGAACAGACTCATAGCGAGAAATACTGTTACAGACAAGAAGATTAATCGATTAAGTAAAACTGAGACTTACTCCTTAAAAATGTAACAGTCATCGTTGAAATTATAACTAGACGTGTTTAGAAACACAAAATTGCAGGATTGATTGTGACACAGACGCGAGTTTATAAACACGAAATTGCAGATGAAAAATATGGCAATCAAAATCGAAAATCCCATTGAGGTAGAATATCAAAATATATGTAAATGGCAAATTTGAATAAAGAATACCTTCTCGCTTTCATCGTTACATCTGATTGTAAATCGGAGATCACCATTATGTAAGTTCTTGTAAATCGCCCATGAAGAGTATCACATAGATCTAGAACACGAGAAGACACCAAAAAGAATTTTTTTTTTGTTTTCTACTTGACTTCTCATAATATCAGATAATTATGGGCTTCACAATCCAAAATGGGCCTCGACATATCTAATTCTCATATCCAAAAACGTTATTGGGTAAGAATCCAAAAACAAATTCAAAATAAATTATAGTATATATATATTATTAGATGTTTATGTGTTATGATATTATATATACTTTCTCGTTACAACCAAATTAAGTGAAAATTTTAATTATAAACCAAGTAATAGATTTCCTAAACAGTATCAACATGTTCATATCATAACATATGAACTATATAGTTTAATGTAACAATTTCAAATTTTAAGTAGTCTAAAACTATTTTCTAAATGTAAAATATATGACAATCTAACTTAGATTACAATTCACACTATTATATTATACTTTAATATATTTAGGAGACCATCTATTTATTAAGAATACCATCTATTTATTAAGAACATACTTTCAAATTATTATGTACTTTTAGATAGTCAATAGATTTATACCAACGATATCCCAAAAACACAAAATGAGAAGACATGGTCAAAAACACTACAACATACAATATAACTTTCTGTTAATTTAAATTTTTTTTAAAAAAATTGGTCTGCGGTGTACCGCGGGTTAAATCCTAGTTGGTATAAAAATGGCTACAGTTGGTTCATTAATCAATAAAGACATTATACTTTAGATAAATTTAAGATGGATAAGTATACTTTAAAATATGATAATATTTGTAATCTATTAATATGATGAAATAAATCCTTGCACACGGTGGAATCAAATCTGTCTTTTTTATTGATTGTTATTAAAAAAAAATTTCAGATCTGATTTTTCTAATTATTTTAAAGTAGATAAAATTTTCTTCTAAATTGGTATAAAAATGGTTATAGCTAGTTCAATATATGAATGGCATTAATCAATAAAGACATTATACTTAAAATATGATAATATTGTAATCTATTAATATGATGAAATAAATCCTTGTAAAAGCTGAAAGATTAATTTCAACTGTTGAGATTTGCCATAAGAAATCTATAGTTTTCACGATAATAGAAGAAGGATGCGGAAGTGGATTTGTTGTGCACCTAAACCAGAAGTCTCGGATTCGTCAATGCTGGGTTACATCTGAAAAGTCCAAACCATGGTATGTTGTAGACAAGAAATCACCTAACTTACTGGACAGTTCCTGTCAATGTATGGTTATTTTGATGATCTATTTTGGGTTGTATTGTTTGTGTAGTACTTAATATAGGCTTAAGCTTTCAGGCTTTGTATTATTTGATTTGTATCATAATAAGCGGACTTAAGGATCGGATTAGGAGTAGAGACTGTTTTGAAAGAGGGAACTTGAATGATTTTTTTGTATGTTTCTAATAAGAAAACGTTTTGTTTTTTACATGACCATAATTAGCTATTGCGAAGCCTGAGGAGTCACAAAGGGAGCCTCTTCCCATTCAAGTTCCTCTCTTGTCAATAAATGAGGTTAAAGAAAAAACTGATAATTTTGGATCAAAATCACTTATTGGTGAGGGATCTTATGGAAGGGTATATTATGCAACTTTAAATGATGGCATGTCAGTTGCTTTAAAGAAACTCGATGTTGAGCCGGAAGCTGAGACAAACGCCAAGTTCTTGAGTCAGGTTATAATTTTTGCTTCAACCCTTCTTCCCTCCTTTGTCATTCAAGAAACATGCATGTCTTTACATATATCCTTTTTTTCTTAGGTTTCCATGGTTTCAAGACTGAAGCATGAGAATTTCATTAAACTGGTTGGTTATTGTCTTGGTGGAAACCTTCGTGTCCTTGCTTATGAGTTTGCAGTAATGGGATCACTACACGACATTTTGCATGGTATATAGAATATAATTATATAATGACTTCCCTAATAAAACTTTATTTTGTTAGAATTGATATATCTCCATGGTTGTGTAATGTGCTAATATTACAGGCAGGAAGGGAGTCCAAGGTGCACAGCCAGGTCCAACACTAGACTGGATAACGAGGGTGAAGATAGCGGTTGAGGCAGCTAGGGGTTTAGCTTACCTTCATGAGAAGGTTCAGCCTCCAGTAATACATCGAGACATAAGATCTAGCAATGTTCTTCTATTTGAAAACTATCAAGCAAAAATTGCTGATTTTAATCTCTCAAATCAAGATCCTGATAATGCTGCTCGTCTTCAATCTACAAGAATCTTGGGCACCTTTGGTTATCACGCTCCAGAGTAAATCTTCTATAGTTCCATAAACCTTTTTTTTTGTTGTTGTATCAAGATGATATATAGTATGAAGGAGCTAGGCAGCTAAAATATGTCATCCCATTTGTAGATATGCTATGACTGGACAATTGACACAGAAGAGTGATGTGTATAGCTTTGGGGTTGTTCTTCTAGAGATTTTGACAGGGAGGAAACCTGTAGATCGTACAATGCCACGAGGCCAACAAAGTCTTGTAACTTGGGTATGTGTTTTTTTTATCTGTGCCTTGTCCAAATACTGTATGTATCTTGCTTTGTTTTTAACGTTTATTTATTTAGGCAACACCGAGACTCAGCCAAGATGAAATGATGCAGTGTGTTGATCCAAAGCTAAAAGGAGAATATCCTCGTAAATCAGTAGCTAAGTTAAACTCTATATGTTACATCTCACGAGTATCTTTAATTATTTGAACATTGAGATAATATAACTTAATTATAAAACTACATGTTTTTGGACTTTGTTAATCGGAAAAGATGATCTGAAATGTATGAATCTGTAATGTGATCAACGCAGCTAGCAACAGTGGCAGCATTGTGTGTGCAATACGAATATGAGTGTAGACCAACGATGAGTACAGTTGTAAAAGCTTTGCAGCCCCTTCTTAAACCTCGAGTACCATAACAGCATTTAGATTTGACATATCTGATAGTGGGTAGAAGAATAAAAAAAAATAAAAAAAAAAAAGGTGGAGAAATCAAATCTCAGCCCAAAACAATTAAGACACAACCTGTACAGTTGTCATCATATTGGTTGGCTGAGCAAACTAAAAAATAATTAAATACTTAAATTAAATTAAAAGTATTATTATTAATTCTTTTGACATCCAAATGGCTACTATAACCAATGGAGATGCCCTAACAGTGTTGGATTCTTTGTTTATATAGAGTGAGATATACTCTAATTTGGGAGAAAAAAAAAAAAGAGTAGTGTATAAGATCAAATCTATGATGATCTTTTTGATATATGCAATTAGGAATATAATATACTATATTACATAATATGTCATTAGTTGATAGTTAAACTAACTAAATTAAGAAATAACATCATTGTCTTCCAAATTAGTTGATGATTTATTCTTTGTCTGTCCATTTTACCAATATTCTACCATAAAATATATTTTTATATAATTTATTTAAATTTTAACAATGATTTTTGAGCTATGCATCATCATCAAAAATTAGGTTACATATATATATATATATATAGATTTAAAATTTTCAATATTGCATTCCACCAAAAAAAAAAAGTTTCAATATGCAAGTGATTGAAGTTCAATTATAAGGAGAAAAAAAGGTTTCACTTTTGGTAGTTTTATAATCTCTTCCCCGCGTTTTGCCCATCTGTCTGCTCTTTCTCTCTCTCTCTCTCTCTCCGTCTTCATCATCAAGCAAAGCCCTCTTCTTTCTCCCACTCACATACTCTCATCATAAGCAACGAACCCTAGAGAGAAAGATCCAGACAAGTAAAAAAAAAAGCTGAAGTATTTTTTTGGAAAGCCTAGATTTTTTTTTACTGGTATCAATTCTCTCGATTTCTTACCTTTTTTTATTTTATTTAGGGCCTTCTTCTTTGATTCGTTCCCACTTTTGACCCATCTCTTTGCTTTCTTTACTTCTTGATTTCGATTTCGATTCCTGTATCCTTGTTTTTGACGATCTTCCTTTTCCAACGCGATTCTCAGTGTATGATTTTTTTTTACAAAACCCAAACCAAATAAAAGATATTGAATTCGAGTACTTTTTCTCAAATTCTGATTTGAAATTTTGAATCTTTTTTATTTTTTATTTTTTTCAGTTTCGGTAGTAGTTGACTATTGCGCCGACCTTATCTGTGGGCACAAGTTTGTCCCTTTCTGATTTTTTTGTAATCTTGCAGTAATGGAATTGTGGAGTTGTTGATTGAGAATTGTATTTCGAGAGTTTACCAACTCATAAATCATTGCTAGGGGACATTTATAGTGAGCTGTGAAAGCAATAATAGCTTGAGAATGGAATATTGCATAGGGTAGCTGCAATTCTTTAAACTCTGTTTTACCTACTCTTGGATTGGTCTAGATTTGGAGTTGGGAATCTACAGTGTCACACGAGCTTATAGAAGATAGATAGTTTCTTTTATGCATTATGCATATTCATTTGCTTTGATTGGTTTCAGGAACTAAAAAGCTGTGAGGATCTAGCAAAAGGATGAGGAGGTGGATCTGTTGTGGGGATAAAAATGGAGAATCAGATTTAGCTAATGAGGAGGTACATCTGAAAACTCCATGGCAGCAATCTGACGGTATGTTGCAGACATGAATTCACTCAAACTAAACTGAAGTTTCTTGTCTTTTTATGGTTCTGACTGCTGAGAGTGGATCTGGTAGTCTATTTCCTTACTTACTAAACAGAGGTTTCAACTTTGTGGTTTTTCTTTATGAATAGGAGTTGACTGTTTATTAGGAGTGAACTTGAAATATTTGATGTAATTCTTTTTATATATGTAGCAAATCAGAAGAATCAAAAACCGCAAGCTGTTGCAAACCCTGAGACTCAGAAGGAAGCTCTTCCCATTGAAGTTCCTCCTTTGTCTGTGGATGAGGTTAAAGAAAAGACAGACAATTTTGGATCAAAGTCATTGATTGGTGAGGGATCTTATGGAAGGGTATACTATGCAACTCTGAATGATGGGAAAGCAGTTGCTTTGAAGAAACTCGATGTTGCCGCTGAAGCTGAAACTAACGCTGAGTTCTTGAGTCAGGTCATAAATTCTTTGCTCCAATTTTGCTTCCCTTCCATTCCCTCCTTTGGTCTTCAAGAAAATGGTTTTTACATTTTCTTGCTTCCTTCTCTTTAGGTTTCCATGGTTTCAAGACTGAAGCATGAGAATCTCATTCAACTGGTCGGTTATTGTGTTGATGAAAACCTCCGTGTTCTTGCTTATGAGTTTGCAACCATGGGATCACTGCATGACATTCTACATGGTATGTTGAACTTCCTCGACCATCCTTCTTGCTTGGAAATATATAGAAAACAGAATAGATGTAATGTGTTATTTATTACAGGTAGGAAGGGAGTTCAAGGTGCACAGCCAGGTCCAACTCTTGACTGGTTAACGAGGGTGAAGATAGCTGTTGAGGCAGCTAGGGGTTTAGAATACCTTCATGAGAAGGTTCAGCCTCCTGTAATACATAGAGACATAAGATCTAGCAATGTGCTTCTTTTTGAAGACTATCAAGCAAAGGTTGCTGATTTTAACCTCTCCAATCAAGCTCCTGATAACGCTGCTCGTCTTCACTCTACGAGAGTCTTGGGCACCTTTGGTTATCATGCTCCAGAGTAAGCTTCCTTAAAACCTTAAAGTTTTTTTTGGTATCCAGATGAAAGCATGAACGAGCTAGGCAGCTAAAAATGTGTCTTCCCGTTTGTAGATATGCTATGACTGGACAGTTGACACAAAAGAGTGATGTGTATAGTTTTGGGGTTGTACTTTTAGAGCTTTTGACAGGGAGGAAACCTGTAGATCATACAATGCCACGTGGCCAACAAAGTCTTGTAACCTGGGTATGCTTATTATATGTGCTCTGTCCAAATCTGTATCCTTCTCTGTTTCTATTCTTCTGTCTTACGAGTTGAAGTTTGCTGTTTATTATTCAGGCTACACCGAGACTCAGTGAAGATAAAGTGAAGCAGTGTGTCGATCCAAAGCTAAAAGGAGAATATCCTCCTAAATCAGTTGCTAAGGTACACTAACTTCATCCCTCGAGTATCTAAATATTTGAAGATTGAGATAATAATTTACGTTGCATAGACACGTTACATGTCTTTGTTTTTTTTTTCTAAATCACAAACATCATCTGAATGTTTTTAATGTGTAATGTGGGAACGCAGCTAGCAGCGGTGGCAGCATTGTGTGTGCAATACGAATCTGAGTTTAGACCAAATATGAGTATAGTTGTAAAAGCTCTGCAGCCACTTCTCAAACCTCCAGCACCAGTCCCAGTACCTGAATCCTGAGTATATGCGCCTTTTAAATACCCTCCGGTGTCTTCTTCGTGTAACAGAGTTAGATTCTTTGTTCATACAAAGTGAGAATTTTACTCTGATTTGGGAAAGAACAGAAAAGTATAATAAGATCATAACTATGTTTTTTTTTTTTTTTTTTTTTGAGGGGATGAAGTTATTAGTCGGCATTTTGGTTTGAAACAAGAGTGTATTCTTATTTTACATTTTGCTTATGTGCTGTATTGGAAACAGGCTTTGCTTGATTGGCGTGGAGAACAAAAGATGTATTGCAATTTGTGTTCTTTCTTGTTCCTTTCTAGATAAGTACAGCCATTTGAGTTTTGGTCAATTTACAGTCAACAGAGTGCCTAACAAGTTGTGCATAATATTCAAGTTGTGCATAACAAGTCTTTTTTTTTTCGGTGCTGGGTTAAGTTTATATGGATCAATGATCTAGCGGTGACAACGTGATCTAGGACAAAAACAAAAAAAATCTTGCTAGGTTCTCTGTTGACTGAGTCAAGGGACAAAAAAAATCTTGCTAGGTTCTCTGTTGACTGAGTAAAGGGACAAAAAAAAAGTACCTTTCAAAAGGTATTCTCAGGTCAACTAAAAGAAAAATATATTCTTAAGGAGTTTGGTAATGTACTTTTAGGACCTTGGAATCGACTTAACATTTTTGATTGTGTCCTCTCAAAACTACTCCCAACGCTTAAGACTACATCATATATTTGCCTACGTATCTATTTGGAATTTGATATATTTTTTTGTTCAACTAAAAGAACTTTGTTTCTAAAAATACACAGATAATATCTCTTTGTTGAGACACGTAAAAAAACACATGTTTATTAATTGTAGAATATATATATTTTTGGTTCCCAAAAGGAAAGAGTTATTTATTTCTTACAAACTCTTCAAAAATATTAATCAATTGCACAAGGCAAAAGAGAAGGCATATTAAATAACAGAGGATGGAAACGCAATGAGAGGGAACTTGCGGCAAATATCAAGACCATGGGATTCAGCTAGATCAGGTTGATCCCCATTTGGACCAGCCTCAACCTTCCAGTCAAAGCGGCCTACAAGGTTGGCCACTGTCACTTCTACCAAACCCAAAGCAAGTCCTATTCCTGGACATATCCTTCTCCCTGATCCGAATGGAATGAAGTTCAAATCTTTTCCATGATAATCCAAATCTGAGTTTAAGTGTCTCTCTGGTTTAAACTCTTCTGCATCTGGTCCCCATACCGCAGTGTCTCTTTGGATTGCCCAAGCATTGATGATCACCTAGACGCCAAACATGATTTTTTTCTTTTTTCAGTTTAATTATAACCATGACTTGAGAGTTGAGACGTATTATATATAAAGTTATGTGTGCACAAGTTGATAACCATATTTTCTTTTGCAAATGATAACCATGCATGATAAAAACTATATAAATATTTATTTTTCAAACAAGAAGTTGATTTTGTAGAAATTAACTAGTGTACCTCTGTCCCTGCGGCAATGTCATATCCCTTTACTTTGACATCTTCACTTAATAGTCTGGGAAGTATAAGAGGAAGAGGAGGATGCACCCTGAGCACCTCTTTAACCACGGCGTTTAGGTATTTCATATGCGCAACTTCTTTTTCTTTTACGTATGTAGTGTTTGGCGTCATGGTTGACCGAATCTCGTCTTGGAGTTTCTTCATACAGTCTGGATTTCTGATCAGCTCCGTCATTATCCATTCTAGTAGAGTTGAACTTGTTGACGTCCCTCCAATAAACATATCCTGATATAATGTAATGAAACGTTACTTGTCAATACCCAAAATATATAAAAATGTGACGCTATAGTTGTTAATGAAGTGGATTATATTAAATGACCTACCAAGATCATAAATTTTATGTCGTCTCTTTGAGCTTTTAATCCAATACTCTTCTCGCTTTCGATTGATAGAAGTATATCGACGAAATCCTCTTTATGATTACCTGCCTCTACATGTTCTTGTATCACTTTGTCCATAAGATCGCTAAAACCTTGACTCACTTCCTTGATTCTATTATTGAAACCGTTGATCCTATCTATCCATGCCAATTCCGGGATATAGTCCCCGATCGGGAACTCGCCTAAAAGCTCCATGATCTGCCTCACTCGCTTTTTGAGAGCCCTTGCAGTTTCGTCCGCGCTATGTTTCCTTCCCAAGGCTACTCTACTTGTAACATCGCTTGTTATAGCAATAAATATTTCACTCAGATTTTCTGATGAAGAAGACGCACTTGCTTTCTCCAACTTCTTCAACATCTCCTTTAACTCCTCTTCTCGTACCGTCTCAAAGGACGCAACCATTTTGTTGGTGAGCAGATTCAGAATGCATACACTCTTTATCCAAAACAAGATTCAAAATTAACCATCATTAGTTGATTTTAAAAATATACATTTTAAAAATATAAATATTATATACTAAAATTTGTTAGTACATGAGTTGGTGCAACTTATAGATTAAAAAAATATAAAGAGGATTTAAAAGTAGTAGTATTGAAGTACCTTCATCTGTCTCCAATATTCTCCATAGGGACCAAACACCACATCACGACCACCGTTAAAAAGCCCATGAACGGCTTTTGACTTAGGTCGGTTGGCAAACTTAAGATCGTGTGTTTTCAATATCTCATGGGCTGCTTCGCTGGAGGAGACTACGAGTATGGGGGCACGACCAAAATGAAGGAGCATGAGTGGTCCATACCGGAGGCTGAGGGATTTGAGGGCACGGTGAGGGTGGAGGCTGAGCTGGTGGAGGTTACCAATCAACGGTAGTCGCCATGGAGATGGTGGTCGGTTCACTTTGGTGGCGGTTCGTTTGAGGAATTTTCTAAGCAAGAGAAGGGTTAAGAGGGTCGTTAAGCACAAAGAGATCATCAGTATCATTTCCATTTCTTGAATATTACTCATGTAGGAAAGTGTTGGATCGGTGATTTCCAACTCATCCGCTCCTTGTTATTTATAGGAGGAACTCATCGTCTTTTGTTGACAAGTATGAACCATTATTTTAGTTGACATATAATTATTCTGATTTGATACTTGCGTCCCGTAATAATATTAGTTTATAAATGGTGGAAGTCTATACCTCTTTGTCTTTTTTGACAACTTGTCTTTGCAATTCGGTCGTATTATTTTTATTTGCAAGAACACAATTAAAACTTTTTGTTTATTAAAACAGTTCCATTATGATGATGAGCATCATTTTTAGTTATATCTTTTTTTTTTTATTTTTTATTTTTCACATTTCTGTTTATATAGAAAAGAAAAGAAAAAAGACTAAAATTTAGTTTTTGGAATTACAAGTAGTTTTTCTTACAACTAGTATTCAAATAAAAATCTAATAACTGCAGATAGATATATAATACAAATTATAAAAATTGAGAATAACAATTTGTGTATATCATTAAAATCTTTTAGTTACAAATTATAATGTAATAATATTGGATTGGATTATAGTTTTGCTTACATAGAATATATATATATATATATATATATATAATGAAGCTAGTTTTATAAACTTGATCATGATAGAATACAACATAAATCGTGAGACTAATGAATTTATTTATTTATAAATTTTATTATCAACGTATCATTAAAATCAATTTACAAGTTAATTCATCGATGCAGTTAATAATATATATTATATTATAGTTGTGTTTAACATTTTGAGAAAAATCCAAAGTTACGTATAACTCATGGCTTTTAATTTATAATATTATTTTAAATCGGAAATAACCAAAATATCATAAATAAAGTCAAACATATACGATGGTCAGATAAGGATTTTGACTCGGGATGTTAAAAAATCGGATGGTGACATATTGATAGATATATTTTTCCTACTTTCTTGTAAATTTCTAATCTCTCTCGTCTCAATAATTCTAACTTTGATATAATTTGATATATGAGAGTAGTGCTCGGACTTCGGTTATTTCGGTGAATTCGATTCGGTTAATTCGGTTTATTAGTTTTTTGAGTTTTGAAAATTTTATCGAATTGAACCGAGATATATTTCAGTTCGGTTATTTCGGTTTCTCGGTTAATTTGGTTTTAAATTTTCAAAACCGAAATTAACCAAAATTTGATTAAAAACATGAAAAATCGGTTTTTTCGGCTATTTAGAAATAATCTCGGTTTTTTAAGTTTTATTTCAAATATTTCGGTTTTTTTGGGTTTGATTTTTCTGGGTGATTCAGTTATTTTAGATATAAATTTCGGTTTTGTTAGACTTTTTCTAAAAAATTAAAAAAATAATTTGATTAACCGAAAACCGAACCGAAATAACCAAAATATTTTAGTTTTTTTGAAAAAAAATTGTGCCGATCAGTTCAGCCGCCATAACCGAAACCGAACCGAACACCAAAAATATCGGTTCAATTCGGTTATTTCAGTTTGGTTTTGTGTCAAAATACCAGGGCTATATGAGATGTCACAATAATTTTGTGTCAAAATATCCTGCAAAAGGTATAATTTCGACGATTTTCACCTTTTTAAATTATTTAATTCGGTTTTGAGTCAATAAAGTAAGAAAATCAGAAATGGCAAATGGTCATATAAGTTTTATTTTTAATTCGGTTCTCAGTCAAATAAAGGATGGATTGTCAAATCAAAATGAGTTTGCTTGAAAGAAATACTCAGAAAATAATTAAGGGTGTATAAAAGACTATATCGATGAACTTAGACGGTTTTCAAAACTAGTATCGATGAACTTAGACGGTTTTGTTCTAAAATATACAGTATATCTTATTTCAGATTTTTTTAATGTTGTAATTATATTTCCGTTATTTTATAAAGGTAATTTTTTTTGACAATACAAGTTAATATTCGTACTTATTTGTTATATTATTTCATATAATATTTGAAAACTGAGTATTTGTTATACATAAATTTTTTTCGTCCGCGACTTCTCTATTATTATTTTTTCTTCCGTGACTTTGCTATTTATACCAACCAATAATGCTGTCAATTTTGCCGTCATTTTGGTTCACATGCAACGAATGTACCTTTGCAAGAGCAAGACTATTACCTTTGCAAGAGCAAGACTATTGACTATTCATTAAATCATGTGTGCATCACTGCATGTGCAGCAATTACCTTTGCAAGAGCAAGACTACTGACTTCAGGTTCAATAGAAAAGGTTTTAGACTATTTCAGTATATGATGTGGATATTCGTTAATTACAAAAAAGAAAAGATATAGAATATTTCTGTCATTATAAAGTATAAACACATCATATATGTTATGTATTTATTTGAGAAGTGTTTTCTTATATGTTTTGATGTGTTACTCTCTCAAGTTTTCTACAAAATAAATAAAAGAATTTTTAAAAATACCACTTTTTCTATGTCACTTTTCAAAAATATATTTCAGTATAATGTCCATTTTCAAAAAATATCATTTTTTAATATATAAAATGACTAAATTCTAGTTTTTTTTTGGTTTGTAAATACTAGGAAACAACCTTCCTAGATGCTGGCTATATTTCTAGTAACTAGCCAAAATAATATTTGTGTGCCCTAATGTGTTTAGGAAAATGTATATATGAAATAATATATATTTGCCTAACAACATAAACGTGGAATATGATTATATAAATTTAGAAGAGTATATATGTTCTTAAAATATATAAATTCATTACTAGAATAATCATATGTTATTAAATCTCTGATTTTAGAAAGTCTTATCAAAATATATATTATTCATTTACTAAAATATTACTTAACATCTTGTGTTTTTGTTTAATAATTGATTGTTGGATTTTAAATGGATTTGAAGTGAAAGATAGAAAACAATATTATGTCAAAACTCATGTTTAATTTTTAAATTAATGAGAATTTTTAAATCCATATGAAATAATATTTAAACGACATGACAAAAATTAATCATCTATTATATAATAATCTTCTATTTATTAGGTTTAAATATTTTGATTTTAAGAAATATGTTTATGTTTTAATGTTTTTTTTCTTATAAGTAAGAAAATTGGAGGTTATAAATATTGTTGTTTGATTGTTGTATATTTCTTTTAAAATCCTATATCACCACGAAGCTCCCCACCAAATTTCAGCCGAATCGGACTTTGTTTCATCTTCCAAAGGTTTCTCCGAAATAGCTATCTTGAACCAGTCGGCACAGTCCATCTGCAGGTGTTGGTGTCGACTGACACCACAATGGTGTCGAACCACACCAACTCAGAAATCACGACCCGATCCTCCATTCAAGCTTCTTCTCGCTTCAAAACCCTAACTCTCCATAATACTAGATTCTCATACGAATAATCACAAACAACACAACCCCACAAGGCAACAACCAAGGTAAACAACCTATGGGTTCCTTCCAATTCATCTCACTCATCACAAATTCATCACAATCATCCCAAGACCCTAGACAAACCTTAGATCAACCTCTTACCTTGAATTAGGGACGAAATATGAGCAAGAAGCAACACCATCCACTAGCAGTGCTTCCTTCTCCTCTCCACGCCATAGCAACACAACTCCCCTTCATTCTCATCCCTATAACCATCTCCTCTCCTCCCTAACATATAGAGATATCAAATCTCTCTTCTGTTCTCTTTTCTAGGGAAGGAAAACAGCTGAGAAGGGAACCCATAAAACAAAGAGGGCATTCTCTTTTTATAGGAAATGTTTAGGGTTTCTCCAAAACAGCTAAACCGCAAAAAACCGGAGAAAAAAACTGAACCATCTAACCCGAAAAGTTGCTAATGTCGACCAAGCACACTAAATGTTTCCGGGTTACGGGCGTTACACTACTAATTCATATTTGAAATCATTTTAGCTTTATATGCATGTCTTTGAATTTAGCCAATATGGTATTTCGAAACATCATCCAAAGTATTTAGCCAATATGGAATGTTCATTTCATTGACTGAGTATATTATGTTTGCTTAAAAAAATTTTGTGTCAAAACATGTGAAAAATAAATCTACATATTTACTTATTATATGAATTATGTAAAATATAAAAATGTTTCCAAAATAGGACGGAGCAAGGTTGAGAGGATAATTTTTGAGAAAGTTTCAGAAATATCTTCAAAATAAATTTAAGGAAATAATTTGTTTGAGAAAATAAAAAAAATATTAATTTTACAAGTTAGTCAGTTAGCCCTTCGAATATTAATTAAACGATTTCTACACATAAATTTTAGTGACAGTAAATAAGTAATTGATTTTGGAAATAATCAAAATGCAATCCACTCTTAATAATATTAAGATTTATTAATCAACAAACCAATAAAACTCGTAAGTTATATATTAACTGATTAATCAAAATGTTGACTACTTAGGTTGAAGTAACGTAACTTACAGTCTTACACGATGGTAACGTAATTGTCGAATGGGTCAGTCAATATTGTAAGTCCAAGTCCTCCTCAGATTTTTCATATATATTGAAAACTAGTAATGAAAAGCATAATTTTTAACTGTAAATAACACTTTGGTTATTCGCTTTTCGAAGACTATCAAGCCAAAGTTGTTCATTTTGAAATATAGCATTGTGCATTCGCTTTTCGAAGACTATCAAGCAAAAGTTGTAGACTTAAATGTTTAAAATCAAGAATTTGGGCACCGGACTATTGCATATGTTAGTTTTTTTTTTTTTTTTTTTTTTTTTTTTTTTTTTTTTTTTTTTTTTTATCATTTGAATATTTGGTCTTAACACTTACGGGAGAAATCTACTCTGAAACACTTCGGTGTGTTTCTGGCAAAGCTGACCAGATCAGCCGATAGAGTTTATCAAAAAAAAAAAAATTGTTTTAACTATATGGAACAATTCTTTTAAGTTATTTGATTTTACCATATTCTTACTTTTTTTCTTTTACAAAGTTGGCAATAACAGTGTTGAAGCTTGATTTGGATCTATTGGGGGATCAAATCATTAAAATTTACACCAATATATATATATATATATATATATTATTTTTTTCTTTATATATATATATATATATTATATAACATAAGAAAAAACCTAACTTGATTAAAATTTTTGTATTGTTAAGAAACAATCCCTTTTTAAATCGTTCAGCTAAATTATTAACAAAAAAACCATCTCAACTAAACAAATAATGGAAAAACTCCTCAATTAAAAGTTGTTAAACAAACAAAAGATTTTTTTTTCTATATTACTTTCAAAATCTCAAACGACTATCGTGAAGTCGATACTTTACATTTTGGTTTGTTAAATGTGACGCTTATCGTTTACAACAACAAGGACGTGATGTATTCGATTGAGAAATTTGAAATATGATCAATCAATATACTGTACCTAAGAAATTGTCTTATAGATCGTTTAAAATTTTGAAAAATTCATGTCAAATTACATATACGACATACTTTTTTTTTTTTTTTTTTTTGTCAAACACATATACAAAATACTGTATCTCAAATAAAAGTAAGGAAAGTATGATGTCGGATGATTATGTACACTTTACACGGGTTTGAAATTTTGAAATCAACATTCAAGATTGTTGAAATCTATGTTGTTTTGGAAAAATTATCATGTCGTTATCTGTCTAAGAAAATACTAGTATATGACTTTTAGAAAAACAAAATTGCAAAATACCAATTTAATGATATATGTTTAAACTAAATCAAATTTTAACTATACGTAGATTCAAATTTATAAGGTTTTACTTTATATACATGGTTATAAGCGTTCATACATTATTTGATACGAGTGAAATATTTTATTTTACTAACTTTGTTTTTTTTCTTTTTTTTTTTTATAATAATATAATTTATATTTATAATACTATATTGATAATTTTTTCTCTTGTAAATGTGTATACAGTGTAAATTGTGTAAACCTCAATTAAACGGTTTAAGCTGATCCAAAACTGTTTATCGCTTACCAATTTCTTAAATAGTACTACTCCCTCTGTTCTAATATATAAGATCTTTGAGGCTTTTCTTGTTTCATTTAATAAAAGTTTTTCAAGTTTCAATGCACTTTTTATATTAATTTAATAATCATTGACTAATTAAATTCTGCAGTGCTTGTTTATATTGGTTGAATTTGCTAAGTGATATAATATCTATTGTTTCTTAATCTTTGTGCCTTTAGGTAAAGACTCTTATTGGACGGCTATATTGATTGCCTCTGCTCCTTTTTGGTTATGGTTTTTGTGTTATGTCAAGGTTTCAGTTTTATGCTTGTAATCCTTGAAACTGTACCTATTATAATATAAATCAATTCAGTGAAAAAAAAAGAAAGGGTAAAGACTCTTATGTTTTGGAATAGGAGTATAATTTTCAAAAGAGTTTAGTTTTGCTCCAACCAACTTAGCATTTATGAAGCCCACTCTATAAAAAGCTTCCGGTCCAATTGAATCAAATCGAGCCCAAAATTAGTGAGATAGTAAACCGGAGTCAAACCTTAAAGTAATAGTTTAAGTTTAAGTTGGTGTGCCTCAGCATATAACTAAATTAACGTTGACTCAATTCTCCCATAAGATATTATTCGAATTATAGTAGCCAACATAGTAGAAAGACTAAGACACGAGCTTTAGGGTTTTATGCTTTAAAAAGTATCCCCAAAAGATATAAAGTAGAAATGAGGTCATTATTCACACACACATATAAAGAACTACTTATGCAGATGTCGTAAGATAGACAGATAGCAAGAAGGCGCATGGCGAGGCAACGTGAGAGTGTGCATGAACTGTTCCCACCACGTGTAAAACGTTAGCTGCGACTAACTTCCATGAGGTTGGCTCACGTGCGGGCCATGACGTGCCACGTTGTCCAAACTTGTGGTCATCACCGTGGCCAGGTCACTTTGCACTGTCTTAGCATTTCACAAAGGGCAAAGAAACCAAAAGATGTCGTCGTAGATAGAGAGAAACAAAAGGAATATGAATTTTTTTCTTTTTGGTATTTCATTTGTCGTTTTGTGTCTAAACAGCCTAAGCATGTTGATAATCAATTCAATGTGGTGGCTTGCTTATGTATAAATTATGTGTCTTTTTTTTTGTGTGAGTAAATTAAACATGTGTGCCTATGACTAGATATATATGTCCATTGACTCATATCAAGAATTAAGTCAGTGTAATTAGCAACAAATATAATTGAGTCAATGTTAGTTCAACTTTAATGACACAATGGTTTTGATCTCTTTACGTTTATCTTCTTATAGAATTATCAGCTCAAAAATTCTTAAACTGTGAAAATTTACACGTTTTCATTAGATAGCTAAATATTTTGCTCTAAACTTGTCCTATCTATATAAATAATCTAGACAATAAGCTAATACTTTTTTCTAATAATTTGTGATCAACACCTACTTTTTCCATATAACGATTCCTAATAATAATTAGATTGGACACTACTGATAGCTTCATGATCACGTGACTAGATATTAACCTTAGAAAAACGCGTGTGCTGTTGATAATTATTCTTGGAGAATCTAGGTATACCTGAAATTGCTATAAATTGAGAGGCAGTATCATGAGCTCTATAACGCCAACCAACACTAAATCAGAAACAAACACACAAAGCTCCCGGATAGATTAACAATGGCAGTGTTGATAGTGAGTCGCAACAACAACGGAGAAGGCAGGCTGTACGAGTCAACTCGGACTCAGCCGATTCCTTACTTACAAAATGGTGGCCAAGAGAACGGAGGAGACGACGACGACGACGATTGTGACGTTGCACCGGCGGCTTGATCATGTGCATATTGTCGTATGCTACTATAAACTTAATTAACAGTCAATTAATTAAGTAGTAATATTGTGCTTCTTGTCATAGAACCACACATAGATATATATATATCTATATAGCTGAAGTAGTAGACTAAATATGCCTGTATTTTATCCATGTCGTAAGCAGCTTTTATTATTTACTAGATAAACAACATTTTTGCCTCTGGAGTGTTGAGAGACTTAGCAATAAGCCTATAAGTAACAACATAATGTATCGTGTGTTTATTAATGATGATTGATATTACATTATGGACACAAAATTTGTGGTTATAGTATGGATATATATAAATATATAGCCGTATATATTTCTTACTTTCATTTAAAAATTTTCAAGAAATGGTTTGTTCTCATCTTCCTTTGCTCAGCTTTTAGTGGCCTTTACCTCTTAGGACCACTTAATACAAATTTTAGCAAATCAACATATATGACTAGCTAAAATGTGAGGTACTGTACGTATATTGAGAAATGAGTTTATTAAAAATTACTTGGACTTGTATAGTTTGAATATGAGAAATAAATACAGTTAATGTTGTATTAACCTTAAAAGTGCAGAACATTGTTAATTTCTTGAACAGCTGTTAATTAGCAACATCGAAGAGGCGACCGCACACGGCTTGGCTCATTATCAGTTGATCTCTTGAAGAAGTACTTTATCAACTTGCTAGTCGAGCACGAGATGATCATAAGCATTCAGCACCAGCTGCGATGCACCATTATCTTGTTATCCCAATTTGTAAGTACACACACACACACATACACGGTAAATACGTACATACGTACTTATGTGTACATATATACATTAGAAAAAGCTATCAACTTTTCTAGTCATTTATGCTATTATATTAGACAATTAGTATTCGTAAATCGTCATTATAAATACTGCTTTTCATTTTTTATATGATCACCTAATGCCTAGCTAGCTAGCTAGGTGCAAAGCATAGCTACCGAATAGGCTAATACACAGTCGTCAAGTCCAAATAAAAGGAGAAAGTAACGTCACTTGGGTTTGAGCTCACTTCGAAGTTAGAATTAATTTCATTAGATTCTAGCCCTTCTTTACTAGTTCCCATCAAGCACAAAATATGGAAACCATAGGGCATCACATTTATGGTTGCTGATAATCTACTATCGTAGATAAGCTTGTATGCTTTCATTTTTTTTTTCTTGTCTAAATAATTAGGGAACTGGGGGTCTATTCAATCCAACATTTGAAGGGATTTGTTAAAATATAAAAAAAACTTTTGTTATTCACAACATTTGAAGGAACTTTAAATTTCACAAAACACTACAAGAAAACAATTAATTTGCTAGGAACATTTGCGAGGGAAATTATCCCTCGCAAATTTGCGATAGAATTGCGAGACATATGCTACAAATATAAAAATCCTAGCAAATTCCTCGCAAATTTGCGAGAGAGTGGGTCCTCGGAAGTCCACCGCAAATTTGCGAGGGATTTACGAGATAAATTAACATTCCTCGCAAATCCATTGCAATTTTGCGACAATTTTGCGATGACAACATCCATAGCAAATTTGTAAGGGATAGGCGATGGAATTGCGAGAGTCATCGCAAATCTATTGCAAATCAAGAAAAAAATTCTCAAAAAGTAATTGGAAAATTTAATCGAATATGATTCAAATAATTTTGAGTGTTCATAAGATTAATCAGATAAATATCTAAATTTTTCAAAAAAAAAATTAACTTTTACATTTTTATATGTTTTGTTAGTTTAATAATACTAATTTCACATCCCAAACATAAACCCCAAATCCTATACCCCAAACCCTTACCCTAACTCAAAATCTTAAATCATAAACTCTAAAATTTAAAGTTTAAACTTTAAAATCCTAATCAAAGAAATTAAATTATAAATCCTAGAACCAAAAATTAACTATTATATATACATAAAACCAATATTTAAAACAATATACATATACAAAAAATCCAATACGCACAAGGAAAAAAATAAAACTTTGCAAAATTTTAAAACTTCTCTAAAGCTAGTAAAATAAAATAAAAATGTAACCATTTTTGTAAATATGTTTAACACAAAAGCTATGCAAATTAATAAATTTACAAATATGTCTAAGATATTTTGTCTACCTATAATATACCAAATAATACTCCAAATTACAAAATTAATAAACTAAAAGATACTGAGTTCCCATTGGTTAGTTCAGAGAGACATGGATTGGTTTTTAACTCATCATGCACCGTCGATTAAGTTAGATTTGACGGACACCATTGTTTTCCCTTTTTATTTTCTTTCTCCTCTTCCTCACCTCTTCTCGACTTCTCCTCATCCATCCCTAATATTACTTTGTATATTAGTAATTGACCTGTAATTAATATTTTAGTGTTAAAAATATTGATTTCCAGATATTTTCGGATCATACGGTGGTCAAGGCTGCTAATTCGTCAAAATTGTATTTTATTTTCTCAGTAGCTTTCGTAGTTTTTTTTCGTTTCATGATTGGGAATTGACTCCTCTCACTGTGGTTGTTGTTGTTGTTGTTGTTGATGATGATGACTTCTCATCAGTTTTCTCAGCAGGTTGCTAAGCCTACGACGCCGTTTCATATGCTTCTGGTTTCTCCATGTCTATCCGCTCCTCCGGTTATTCATCTCCGATCTCAGATTGCAGACAGAGGATATTTGACCACCACCACAAACCAAGACAGAGCAAGATCTAGATATGTTGCCCGAAGATCCCTAAATCCGAACTCCTCTTCTAGCCACCACTATAATTGAAGATGGAAAAAGAAATCTGGAGTGCCGGTTCTAAAGGAGACGGTGGTGAAGCAAAAGGCTTGTGTCGCGAGTGGGCTCGTCGGAAAATGGGATTTGCGGCTGCGTGATTAGGGTTTTTTGGTTTGTTGATTTTAGCATCCGGTTCAACCGACATTTTGTAACCAATTCAATTATGTAATTCTTAACCAACTCCCGGTTTGGTTGGTTTATAAATATCAATATATATAATTAAAAAACCTGTGAGGCTGTCGCTAAATCTATAAATATACATAATATATATATATATATATATGTATATATAATGAAAAAGTTTAAATACATTAAATTATTAAGAAAATAACTTTTTTCTTTATAGTTTTTTTTTTAAATGTTTCCTCGCAAATCTGTAGCGAATTCTGCGAGGGATGTACTAGAAACAATATTGCAAAAAATTTGCTACCATTTTTGTTTGCGAGGGATTTAATTTCCTAGCAAATATTGCGACGGATTTGCGATGTTGACCAATTTGCGAGAAGCGAATTGCGAGGGATTGACTTTCCTCGCAAATCCCTTGCTATAATCGTTTTGCGAAGGATTAGCTATGTATCTTTCCCTCGCAAATCGATTGTTTTCTTGTAGTGAAAGAACTTTAAAAAGTGTTCCACAAATCACAATCTAGTGTTATTGACTAGTGATTCAGAAAAGAACTTTAAAATCTACTATCTTTGGGAAGATTTTAATTAGTATTGGAATTTTAATGACTTTGAGAAACTTTAGAGAATTATTTATTTAAAAATACAAAAATCTAATAAGTGTCATGGTTTTAGTGTTAGAAGTAACTGACAGTACACATCCTACTAACATAAAACTATGGGAACAAAATTCTGATTCTGAACTAGTGCTCAAACCATCATCCTAACACTAAAAGCAAAAACAAAATGAAACAAAAAAAAATTAACTGAGTCTTTGCAGACTCCTCCAAGTATGTGTGAAAGAGAAGGCCAGTCTATTCATGCTTTATCATACATTAGTATTTCCAAATCCGTGTGCAAAATGAAAAGACTGTTGCGAAGGTTCCTAGCTCCAATAATAGATAACCTCACTGTTAAGTACAAACCCAGTTAAACCTGAAAAATATTAGTCTCTTTCTATGCCGCATAAATAGAACATATATGAGTAGCCATGAAAACTTCAGTTCTTATATAATAGTAGAACGTTGTTCAACGTTTTCCATTGTCTACTTTTGTACTTGTAGATTTTTCCACACTGTTGCTCACTCTCCGCAATATTAACATTTTTGTACTTATCACTATGTGCTTTTTACATCTTAAATTAGAAAGTAAAAATGAGAAAGTATATTTATTTTATTAAAAATACATGTGATTTATTATATAGTGTGAGAGGAATTTATATATAGTAGGTATTAATCACGAAGAATTATTTTTCAAATAAAAACAAATAGTTAGTACA
Source organism: Camelina sativa (assembly GCF_030686135.1). NCBI lineage: Eukaryota > Viridiplantae > Streptophyta > Magnoliopsida > Brassicales > Brassicaceae > Camelina > Camelina sativa. Next base: position 4,422,029 of record NC_141895.1, on the reverse strand, counting down.
ATAAAATTTATATTTGCAGATGAAAATAAACATATAAAAAATAAAGAGTTACTATCTCTTACAACTCATCTTAATTATTAATATATTGCATAACAAGGAATATATTTGCCTACGTATCTATTTGGAATTTGATATATTTTTTTGTTCAACTAAAAGAACTTTGTTTCTAAAAATACACAGATAATATCTCTTTGTTGAGACACGTAAAAAAACACATGTTTATTAATTGTAGAATATATATATTTTTGGTTCCCAAAAGGAAAGAGTTATTTATTTCTTACAAACTCTTCAAAAATATTAATCAATTGCACAAGGCAAAAGAGAAGGCATATTAAATAACAGAGGATGGAAACGCAATGAGAGGGAACTTGCGGCAAATATCAAGACCATGGGATTCAGCTAGATCAGGTTGATCCCCATTTGGACCAGCCTCAACCTTCCAGTCAAAGCGGCCTACAAGGTTGGCCACTGTCACTTCTACCAAACCCAAAGCAAGTCCTATTCCTGGACATATCCTTCTCCCTGATCCGAATGGAATGAAGTTCAAATCTTTTCCATGATAATCCAAATCTGAGTTTAAGTGTCTCTCTGGTTTAAACTCTTCTGCATCTGGTCCCCATACCGCAGTGTCTCTTTGGATTGCCCAAGCATTGATGATCACCTAGACGCCAAACATGATTTTTTTCTTTTTTCAGTTTAATTATAACCATGACTTGAGAGTTGAGACGTATTATATATAAAGTTATGTGTGCACAAGTTGATAACCATATTTTCTTTTGCAAATGATAACCATGCATGATAAAAACTATATAAATATTTATTTTTCAAACAAGAAGTTGATTTTGTAGAAATTAACTAGTGTACCTCTGTCCCTGCGGCAATGTCATATCCCTTTACTTTGACATCTTCACTTAATAGTCTGGGAAGTATAAGAGGAAGAGGAGGATGCACCCTGAGCACCTCTTTAACCACGGCGTTTAGGTATTTCATATGCGCAACTTCTTTTTCTTTTACGTATGTAGTGTTTGGCGTCATGGTTGACCGAATCTCGTCTTGGAGTTTCTTCATACAGTCTGGATTTCTGATCAGCTCCGTCATTATCCATTCTAGTAGAGTTGAACTTGTTGACGTCCCTCCAATAAACATATCCTGATATAATGTAATGAAACGTTACTTGTCAATACCCAAAATATATAAAAATGTGACGCTATAGTTGTTAATGAAGTGGATTATATTAAATGACCTACCAAGATCATAAATTTTATGTCGTCTCTTTGAGCTTTTAATCCAATACTCTTCTCGCTTTCGATTGATAGAAGTATATCGACGAAATCCTCTTTATGATTACCTGCCTCTACATGTTCTTGTATCACTTTGTCCATAAGATCGCTAAAACCTTGACTCACTTCCTTGATTCTATTATTGAAACCGTTGATCCTATCTATCCATGCCAATTCCGGGATATAGTCCCCGATCGGGAACTCGCCTAAAAGCTCCATGATCTGCCTCACTCGCTTTTTGAGAGCCCTTGCAGTTTCGTCCGCGCTATGTTTCCTTCCCAAGGCTACTCTACTTGTAACATCGCTTGTTATAGCAATAAATATTTCACTCAGATTTTCTGATGAAGAAGACGCACTTGCTTTCTCCAACTTCTTCAACATCTCCTTTAACTCCTCTTCTCGTACCGTCTCAAAGGACGCAACCATTTTGTTGGTGAGCAGATTCAGAATGCATACACTCTTTATCCAAAACAAGATTCAAAATTAACCATCATTAGTTGATTTTAAAAATATACATTTTAAAAATATAAATATTATATACTAAAATTTGTTAGTACATGAGTTGGTGCAACTTATAGATTAAAAAAATATAAAGAGGATTTAAAAGTAGTAGTATTGAAGTACCTTCATCTGTCTCCAATATTCTCCATAGGGACCAAACACCACATCACGACCACCGTTAAAAAGCCCATGAACGGCTTTTGACTTAGGTCGGTTGGCAAACTTAAGATCGTGTGTTTTCAATATCTCATGGGCTGCTTCACTGGAGGAGACTACGAGTATGGGGGCACGACCAAAATGAAGGAGCATGAGTGGTCCATACCGGAGGCTGAGGGATTTGAGGGCACGGTGAGGGTGGAGGCTGAGCTGGTGGAGGTTACCAATCAACGGTAGTCGCCATGGAGATGGTGGTCGGTTCACTTTGGTGGCGGTTCGTTTGAGGAATTTTCTAAGCAAGAGAAGGGTTAAGAGGGTCGTTAAGCACAAAGAGATCATCAGTATCATTTCCATTTCTTGAATATTACTCATGTAGGAAAGTGTTGGATCGGTGATTTCCAACTCATCCGCTCCTTGTTATTTATAGGCTTTATTGTCAACATGTACGAACTCAATGACACAAATATGCAATTAAATTTTAGTTTACGTATATTAATTTGTTTCGTTGAAATATAATAGAGAATACAATATCTAGTCTTTCTTAACAACTAGTCTCTGCATTTTGGTCGTATATTATATATTGATTTTTAATTATCATGGAAAATAACCTTTTCTTTTTCATCAGACAGTTCCATTATGATCATGAGCATCATTTTAGCCGACCTATGATAATTAATAGATAATAATTATTATTGTATTTTTCACTTAAAAAAATAATATACAGAATCCAATTTTCGGAGTTAGACGTAAACATTCTTTTTAACTAGCTAAGTTATATATATTTGATCATGTCATAAAAATAAAGCGTATAGTTGATAGATATATATTCAATTTTTATTACTGGAATCACTTTGTAAGTTAATTGTTCTGTTGCTATATATTGCTAACGTCGATCCTATTGTAATGACATTATAGTATATTGTAGTTGTATAATAATTAACATTTTGAGAAATTTCGTGAAGATACTCCAAAGTATTGAAAAACTAACTCAAGTTTTAAAATTTATATATATATATATATAGAGTTTTGTTAAACAAGGATTTGACTACGATGGTGACACATACTGTATATGATTTAATTTTTATTTTATTTTTGTCAAACATTGACTATTCTTCCACGACTTTCATGTCCAGTTATATCTTCGCCAATTTCTCATCATACATGCCATCATTGATTTTCTTCCATGAGTCAGTCAAAATTTTAAGTCTAAATCAAAGTCATCGTGTATTTTCATATATGCTGAAACTAAAATGCTCTTCAACTGTAAATACCATTTTGGTCATCATCAGCTTCAAGGAAGGTTCGGTCTTTTCTTTTCAAGACTATCAAGCCAAAGTTGTTGATTTTAATCTCTCAAATCAATGCGCCTTGTCTTCACTTTCAAGAGTCTAGGGGACCTTTGGCTATGTCACGCTTTAGAGTATGCAAATCTTAATTTTATAACATCGAGGTCAAAATATAAACGAGGAAAATATTAATAGTGGGATTTTGTAACATCCAAACTAAAATCACAGTTTAAGGGTTGCATCGGTCGATGTATGAGGTGTCTCGGTCGAACTAAAATCACAGTTTAAGGGTTGCATCGGTCGATGCATGAGGTGCCTCGGTCGATGCATGTCCGGTTTTGCGCGTTTCAACTTAAGTGAAACGCTGCATTTTGGGCAAAGGGAAAATAAAAACCCTTAAATCGATTTTTTTGTCTCATTAGTCGACTTTGGCCTCTTTTGAAAGAAACAAAAGAGAGAAAAAGTGTTCTTGGTGATTTCTGTGGATTGGTGGCATTCTCTGGTGAGATCTGAGACTTAGAACGTTGTAGGAGGCTTCTAGAAGTGTTTTCTTGCTTGATTGAGGTTCAGAATCTTCTTGGCAAAAGTAAGTGCAGGACCATCACTTATATAAGCTAGAGATCTCTCTGAGTTGCTTGTTTTGTGTTGTTAGGCTTGTTAGATTGGTATTTGGGACGATTGGAAGCTTTCTTGTGGCTTGGGATTGTGTTATGTGGTTACAGGAACAAAAATCCGGCGAGAAGCTTCGGAGAAAAACGATGTTCGGCATATGCATCGGTCGATGCACTTTGTGCGTCGGTCGATGCAAGTGTGCGAGGACGGCGCAATAAACTTTAGGGTTTTCGTGCTATGTCGAGCATGCAGATGGGATTTCTATAGATCCGGAGAAGATTCAGGCTATCAGAGATTGGCCTAGACCACAAAATGTCACAAAGATCAGGAGTTTCCTTGGGTGGGCAGGTTACTACAGGAGGTTTGTGCAGGGGTTTGCGAGCAGAGCACGTCTGATGACTAAGTTGACAGGAAAGGATGTTCCTTTTATCTGGTCATAGGAGTGTGAGGAAGACTTTGCAAGCCTGAAGGAGATGTTGACTACCGCTCTAGTGTTGGCTATGCCTGAGCAGGGAGAATCCTATGTGGTTTATACAGATGCATCCAGAGTTGGCTTGTGGTGTGTGTTGATGCAGCATAGGAAGGTTTCCTATGCTTCGCGGCAGTTGCAGAAGCATGAGGACAACTATCCTACTCATGACTTGGAGATGGGTGATGTAGTTTTTGCCCTGAAGATTTGGAGATCTTATCTTTATGGTGCAATTGTACATGTGTTTACAGATCATAAGAGCCTGAAGTAATTATTCACTTAGCCCGAGCTGAATTTGAGGCAGAGGTTGTGGATGGAGCTGGTGGCGGATTATGATTTGGAGATAACTTATCACCCTGGTAAGGCTAACTTGGTTGCAGATGCCTTGAGTCAGAAGCGGGCTGCTTCAGCTCAAGAGCAGGATATGGAGTCTCTGGTAGGAGAGATCCGTGTGTGCGGTTTCTCAGGAGCCGTTGGGTTTGGTTGCAGCTGATAAAGGAGATCTGTTGAGCAGAGTGCGGTTGGCTCAGGAGAAAGATTTGGGGCTGGTGAATGCCTCAAGGGATGTGGATTCAGAGTATCAGGTTTCGGCTAATGGTACTATTTTGGTGCATTGGCAGATTTGTGTGCCTAAGGATGAGGAGTTGAGGCAGGAGATCCTGAGAGAGGCTCATGCGAGCATGTTCTCTATTCATCTAGGAGCGACTAAGATGTACCGTGACCTCAAGAGGTACTATCACTAGGTCGGGATGAAGAAGGATGTGGCTAGTTGGGTTGCGAGGTGCGACGTGTGTCAGCTAGTGAAGACTGCGCATCAGGTACCAGGTGGGTTGCTGAAGAGTCTTCCCATTCCAGATTGGAAGTGGGATATGATTACTATGAACTTTGTGGTAGGTTTTCCAGTGTCTAGGACATTTGATGCTATATGGGTCATTGTGGACCGGTTGACTAAGTCGGCACATTTTCTGGCCATTAAGAAGACAGATGGAGCAGCGGTCTTGGCTAGGAAATATGTGAAGGAGATAGTCAGGTTGCATGGGGTGCCAGCGAGCATTGTATCTGATAGGGATTCCAAGTTCACTTCGGTGTTCTGGAGGGAATTTCAGGCAGAGATGGGCACTAAGGTGCATATGAGTACAACTTATCATCCCCAGACAGATGGACAGTCAAAAAGGACGATCCAGACGTTGGAGGATTTTCTGAGGATGTGTGTGTTGGACTGGGGTAGCCATTGGGCAGATCACCTGTGCTTGGTAGAGTTTGCTTACAACAACAATTACCAGGCGAGTATTGGCATGGCTCCTTATGAGGCTTTGTATGGGAGGCCGTGTCGTACACCGTTATGCTGGACTCAGGTGGGAGAGAGGAGCATGTACGGGGCGGATTTTGTTTAGGAGACCTCGGAGAAGATTCAGCTTCTCAAGCTGAACATGAAGGAAGCTCAGGATCGGCAGAGGAGTTATGCCGATAGGAGGAGGAGAGATCTTGAGTTTCAGGTTGGAGATAGAGTGTACCTCAAGATGGTCATGTTGTGGGGTCTGAACAAGTCATTGACGGAGACTAAGTTAAGTCTGAAGTATATGGGTCCGTTCCGAGTGATTGAGCGAGTTTGACCAGTGGCATATAGACTGGAGTTACGTAAGGTTATGCGAGCATTCCATAAGGTTTTCCATGTGTCTGTGTTGCAGAAGTGTCTCCGTGAGGATGATCAGTTGTTGGCTAAGATTCCTGAGGATCTTCAGCCTAACATGACTTTGGAGGCGAGACCAGTGAGGGTTCTCGAGAGGAGAATCAAGGAACTTCGGAAGAAGAAGATTCCTTTGATGAGAGTCCTTTGAGATTGTGATGGTGTTGAGGAGCAGACTTGGGAGCCAGAGCCGAGGATGAATGCAAGGTTCAAAAAGTGGTTCGAGAAGCAGGTCGCGACTTGAACTTGTCTAGCCTAGTCCCAGTTGTAGTTCGTTGCTGGAGCGAGAATGGAGTATTCCAGCCCATCTATCTTGTTTACTTGGTCGCTTGGGATGGTTGGTTGTGCGATTAAGTAACAAGATGAGGTGGTGCTCGGGGTACGGAATTTCCGTGAGGCAGTGGTTTGAGGGAAAGTTTCCTGAATTAGAAGTTTCTATAAGTGGAAAGTTTCCTCAAGTGGAAAGTTTCCAGAAGTGGAAAGTCTAAAAATGAAATGTTTTATCTGAGTTAGAATTTGTCCTTTTTTTACTGATTGTGAGCCTTGGAGGGGCTTGTGAGGCCTTCGTGGCGGACTTTTGAGTCATTGTGCCCGTGTGTGGCGGTCTTTTGTGACATTGAGTTGCCTTTGTGGCGGGCTGTTTAGCCGTGTGTGTCCTTTGTGGCGGGCTGTTTAGCCATTGTGTAGACTTTATGGCGGGCTGTTTAGACAATTGTGTGGCCTTTGTTGCGGTTTGTTTAGCCAGAGTGCCTGTTTAGGCGGTCCTTCGGGACAGATGGTCTTTGTGACGGTCCTTCGGGACAGATGGCCTTTGTGGCGGTCCTGTTTAGGAAAATTGTTTGGCCTTTGTGGCGGTCCTGTTTAGGACATTTATTTAGCCTTGGTGGCGGTCCTGTTTAGGATATTTGTTTGGCCTTTGTGGTGGCCCGTGGGGCAGTAAGATGATCCTTGTGTGGTCATGAGGTATTCCAGTGATTGGATATGTGGTTGGTAGGACATAATGTTGTCTTACACGAGTCACGAAAAGGAAACCTGGATAGGGATAGGACTCAAACATGATCAGAATTGTTTGCTCGTGACTCTTGGGGGACTTTGGTTCTTCTAGTACTGCCATATTATGAGACTTTGTGGCTTGGGAGTATGGTTGGTATATCGACTTCGGATGACGATCCGGGGGCGCGCTGTAGGGTGGCAACCCGAGAGACGAGTATTGGATTTCCTTTATATATTATGGCATGCGGGCTTAGGCCCGATGAGGAGCCAATATCATGGCATGCAGACCTCGGCTGATGAGGAGCCAATAAAAACTCAAGGTTTAAACCTGTGAGTAAAGGAAAGTCCAAAAATCGGGAGCAAATAATGCCTGGAGCGTGAGTCTATCGCCCAGAGGTGACCTTGGCTGATGTTTTGTTCGAGATTCGAGGACGAATTTAAATTGGTGGGGGAGAATTATAACATCCGCGAACCAAAATTCCGGTTTAGGGGTTGCATCGATCGATGCATGAGGTGCATTGGTCGATGCATGTCCGGTTTTGCGCGTTTCAACTTAAGTGAAACTCTGCGGTTTGGGTAAAGGGTAAAGGAAAACTCTTAAATCAATTCTTTTGTCTTATTAATCGACTTTGGCCGCTTTTGAGAGAAACAAAAGAGAGAAATAGTGTTCTTGGTGTTCTTGGTGAATTTTGTGGATTGGTAGCATTTTCTGGTGAGATCTGAGGCTTAGGACGTTGTAGGAGGCTTATAGAAGTGTTTTCTTGCTTGATTGAGGTTCATAATCTTCTTGGAAAAGGTAAGTGCAAGACCATGACTTATTTAAGCTAGAGATCTCTCTGATTTGCTTGTTTTGTATTGTTGGGCTTGTTAGATTGGTATTTGGGACAATTAGAAGCTTTCTTGTGGCTTGGGATTGTGTTATGTGGTTACAGGAACGAAAATCAGGCGAGAAGCTTTGGGGAAAAACGATGTTCGGCATATGCATCGGTCGATGCACTTTTTGCGTCGGTCGATGCAAGTGTGCGAGGACAGCGCGATAAACTTGAGGGTTTTCGTGCTATGTCGAGCATGCGTCGGTCGATGCAATCCCCAACTGGTGTCGGTCGATGCATGTTGGTGTCGGTCGATGCAGAGTCCTGGTTTGTTATTGTTGATTGTTGATTGTTGGTTGATGGTTAGAGATGTCTCTATTGCTTGTGTGTATAGCCCAGTAGATGAGAGGATTGCCTTACTGAGTGTTTATAAACTACTCATGCATTGCAATTTGTGTTTGTGATGCAGGTAAAGGTAATGTGTGATCGTGGAATCAAGGCAATGAAGAGGAGGATGTTCTAGGGTCTCGATTGGATATTGTCTGATTATGCTACGTTGCTAGAGATGGTTCTGTAGAACATTGCTAGGTTGCCTTTTTTTATTTGATTGTGTATTATTTGAATATCTGGAATAATGGTTATTGGATGATTGGGTATTTATTGATATTGTTATTTCCGCTGTTGATTGTGTTTGTGGTTATGTGGCTAGTGAGTATAAGACCACTAGCTGTAGTTATTTATTTTTATTATTATTATATTATTTATTTATTATTTTTTTAAAAAAAGGGTCGGGTCGTTTCAGATCTCATGTTGCATAGAAAAAAAATCTACATGCTTTTGTCTTTTTAAATCGAAATTTAGTAAAGAAAGAATTACTCAGATGTACTCCAAATGTTAGTTTATTCCTAATATCTAACAATTTTCTAAAAATTGCTCAAATATTTAGTGTTATAAGTCTAATTAGAATTTACCCCTTGGGTTTATTTTTTATTTTTAATTCCAAAAATATTTAAAAAATATACATCATCATACGATTCCACGTCATTATTGACAAGTAACGTCTGATTTATATTATTTCACGGCTGAGTTATAATACTTAATGGAAGACGAAAGGTCTCGTAGATTTATATGACGACTGAGTTATTATGCTTTGTGGTTGACTTATTAGCCATTTCATCTTTCCTCGCGTTCAATCCGTATAATCATCGAGAACAAGCTTCACAAGCTTGTCATGCGTTGTTTCCGCATCTATCTGCACAACTTTACACCCTCTATCATCGGTGTTATATACATATTTGTGTTTATTTACCCAATTAAGAAACAACAATTAACAGAACTAGATCCATGAAAGAAAATGAAGAAGAATGAGAAAAATTAAGAAGTGAAGAACAAAGTAAATAATAAGGTGAAGAAGAAGGTAAAAATCTTCACTTTTGATCCAGGTGAAGAAGATGGAAGTCGAAGGAATGACGTTTCGTATTTCCGGAGAAGATAATGACATGGAATGCTGACATGGATGATGTGTCCAAAATGACAAGTCAGCCACCAAACAAATTATAACTCAGCCACTAATTAAATCAGCCATCAAACAAATTATAACTCAGTCACAACATGAATAACATTACAGTAATTAAAAAGCAAAAAAATGGCTGCCTAATTTAGCCGCTTAATCAACAGAAAATATGTAACTCAGCCATATCGTTAAATATGTGACTTAGTTGCAAAATATTTATTTCTAGAATATCATTCAGTTACGTATGGCTGAGTTGTACGATAACTCAGATTATCACGGCTGAGTTATAGTTTTTAACCATAACTCAGCCGTAACAGCATCTCATAAGTCAGCCGTTTTTCATAACTCAGCCAGCCGGAAAAAGTTAATTTAGCCGTGTCGTAGTGATAACTCAGCCAAAATTTTCATAACTCAACCATCGGGTGAAAACTCAGCCGTCCTTACGGCTGAGTTATATAACTCAGCCAGATTTCACTAAGTCAGCCGTAACGCTTGGCTGAGTTATACTCTAAGTCAGTCGTCCGCTCTTACTCAAATGTTTTTTCCATATATCAGCCGCAACATACCTATAACTCAGCCGAAATTACCTCTGTAAAAGCGTTACAACTGAGTTATTTAATACACGTCAGCGATTTCTGACGTGACGTTTGACGTGGCAATGACATTTTTGTAATTAGGTTTTTTCTGGTAATATAAACCAAGGACACGCTGGACATTTTAAAAATACCCGAAATATCTTAGTAATAAATAAAAAATTTGTTGATTCTAGTAATATTACCTAATTTGGAGTACATCTGAGTAAATCTCCCTTTAATAAAAATCATATAACTTTTTTTAATTTGTCATATGGCAATGTAGGTAATTACAGGCACCATTGTGTGTGCAATACAACGAATCTAAGTTTGAGATCAAAATATTTTCCGAAACAACAAAAATATATATAGAAAGAGATTCATGTAATATAGAAACCCTCTGTATCGAAAGTAGGCCATCAATCATAAAAATTGCCAAATTGGCAACAAACTCTTCACTGCCCTTAGAAGGGTCTCAAGCTCAGTATAAAAAAAGGGATGAACATGGACACAAACCTTTCAATCGAAAATGCAGATCTCTAATAGAAACAATATCCAAGCTTCTTCACTTCGAGCATTTGAAGCGTGCAAATTAAAGATCCATCAATGAAACATGCTGAAGAATCTTGCGGAGCATTCATTACCACTCTTAAGAGTCAATTCTTCAGGAGTTTCTTCTCTTGTATTTGCTCTTCTCCATGCTTCTGCTTCTTTAAGGCAAATGCTTGAGTGTCTTCAAGATCTTCGCAAATATTCTCTAAGATTTTGCGGTTCTTCGCTTCCAAATATACCATATAACACATGAAAAAAATATGTAAATTCTCCTCAACTGCACCTAAGTCCGTTGAGAATTTTACTTTGATTTGGGAGAAAAAGACTATAATAAATCATATCTTTGTTCTTTTTTGAGGGGATGAAATTGTCAGTTTTGCAATTGGTGTGAAAGAAGAGTACATTTGTTCTTTCTTTTTTCCTTATGGATAACGAATCATTTAATTTTTTTTTTTTTTTTTGGTAGAACGAATCATTTAAAATTTTGGTTTAACTACTTGGACAACTATTTTTTTTGTTATTCTGATTCTACCATTTAATATTATTTCTTTTTTTTTTCTTTTTATTCCTTTACACAGTTTTGTATAGTTTTCAACTAATTAATTAACCAGCTATTCTTTTTTTTTTCTGCAAATTGTAATGGTTTTTAACCACAAGAAATGGGTGAATTTCTAATATCTCGAAACGAAACTTGATTTTGGGTAAAGTTTAACTATAAATCAAGTATCTATCAAAAAAAAAAAATTGGAAAAAACTAAAAAAAATAAATAAATTAGCTTGAGTCAATTATACAGGTGTTGTTAAATAACAATAATATGGTATTTTATGGTATAATAATTGAGAGACAAAAAGAACGAATAGTAATAGTAAATATCTAGATATAGTACAAAATCTTCGAGATGATGATAAGGGATCTGTAAGAAATTTGTAGTTTAGAATCTATATATAAATAGGATCAAATAAATAAGAAAGATAGTTCCAATCATAGATAGTGTTTTTCAGTGTCTTTAACAGGAGATGTTGTAAAAGCGATGAAAAAGTGGAACACGACACAAAAAGTTCTCGGTAGAGTTTTCTTTAAAGAGATACATATCTTCAGAGTTGTTTAACTATGTGTCACGGTATACCTTTGCCAGTTTAATTTGACAATTGATAGATGAGTTGTACAACAAAATAAACTAAACCTTAATTACAACTAGGTGTTTCCCCACGCAACCCGTGGATTGGTTGTGGTGTAGTTGGCACTTTCTTATTTTTTGGTCTTTTTCGTTTTCTCTTTTGTATTATTTCGTTTTAATTAGGCATATACGGGCTTTGCAGTCACTTGTATTTATACACTATATGTATATACCATTTCGTTTAGATGTGTACAATTGTGACATTTATTTTTTACGAATTATGAGGATGTTGTTTCTTGCTTTCAGGATCCAATATTACCATTGACTGATATTGTTCCCAATAAATTTATTGTATTTTAGATTTTCTAATTAACTGCTAGTGTAAACCCTTCATACGATGATGTGCAATAATAAGTTATTTTTTAAAATTAATTATCTTCCGTGTAAGTGATTATGTTTGTATGCCCATGTTTTGGTCTAATATCAATAAGATCATTTCTGTTTTTCTTTAGTTGGCTTTGAAACCAATTTTGAGTTAAGCAAATAATGAGTCGAATTATGGTGTTAATAAGTAATATAAATTCTTATGTATATATATTGTATATATGTGACTATAAGTTTAGCTAACTAAAAAATTCTATAATATTTAAATATAATCTTGAACATGTATATATATATTTTATTTGTGGGAGGAATGTATGGAATTATTGGATAGAAGTTATTTTTGAGTTAAATGACCTTTTATGCCTTTAATGTGAGTTAAATATTAATAAATTTTTATATGTGTCTTGACTTTTTTAAAAAGAAATACCAAGTGATTCCTTCCAAATTTGAAGTGACATAGTATTTTAGTTTTCTTATATGATTTTATGAACTTCAATGTAAAGGTTTTTCAAAGTAATAAGTACACTCACACTGACTGAATTATAAATTTGGAGAAATGTTTATTTCGATTAATCACCTGCTCTTTTAAATATATTAAATAAGTATGTTGTTGTTCCTACAAATAGGACAACATATAATTATAGTTTAACCATGGAGTTAAGCAATGGAAATGGAACTTGTGATTGCAAGACAAAATGTTTATATATATTATGTTACACATTGATCGTTTAAAAATGAATAGGAACATCTAATTCTCAAATAAAGTTAATTTTTTTTGTTAAAACCAACATATGTGAATTTAAATTTAACTATGCAAATTTAAAAAATAAATATGAATAGATTAGAAAGACAATAAATATAAAAGAAATATTTTATTTTTATATAAATAAAATAAAAATTGAAAACAATGTTAAATATATATAAGACTTTCTAAATTAAAATATAGGATCAAACTCTTACAAGTTACAACACATATGAGATATAACAACATTTGATATTGGTGGGAGAGGAGGAGAGAATGATTACTATAAGATGGTAATTCAAATTAGATAATGGAGATGAATCTTTAAAAAATAGAACAATGTAATATATATATATAATAATTTCTAAATTAAAATATAGAATCAAACTCTTACAACACATATGAGATATAACAACATTTGATATTGGTGGGAGAGGAGGAGAGAATGATTACTTATAAGATAATAATCCAAATTAGATAATGTAGATGAATCTTTTAAAATAAGAACAATGTAAAATATATATCATGTAGTCTCTAAAATTAAAATTTAGCATTAAAAATTTACAATGATATTTCATTTGTTGTTTACAACCCATACAACAAAAATAAGAAATCAAAAATAAATTAAAACGAAAAATGATTTGAGGTATTGTAGAAGAGAATGAGAGAATGTGAAAATTATATAGTAAAAGAATGTCAATATGAGAGAATGAGAGATTGAGAGAATGCTTATTTATATGTTTAAAAATGATATAGTAATTTATTGTGTTTGAATAAAATTGAGTGGTAGAATATGATTAATGCATAATTTATTTTATTTTCAGTTATAATTTTATTTTAATGTGTGAGTTAAATGTATTGTGTTTATTGGGTCTTAAATATTGTTTAAAGCTATTAGAAAGCAAATAAAAAAAATAAAAAAAATTAGAAAACATTAAATGAAAATCAACCAATAAGGAGAGACCAAAACCTTATTTTTATAGTTTATATATATGATTGTTAGAGAATAAGTAAGTGAACATGAAAAGGGGAAATCTTCCATGTTGTTCATTAGGTTAAATAATTGTGGTTTTGAGATTAATAATCATAACTTGGATAAATCAATTTTGAGCACAGTTGAAGTGGTCTGTTGTTTGAGGTTTTCGACATGAAACTACACCGTTTGTAATATCAATACAAGGATGGAATACCCCAAACATCTTTGTACTATTCTTGCAAATGCCATGCATAAAAGTCTACAATGCACAAATTTTCAAACACAAGGAATGGTGGGGCAAAGAAACAATGATGGACCGAGTCATAATAAAAAGTTTAAATTCATATAATATACTTTATAAAATAACAATAAAAAAAAATAAAGGTATTGATGAGAACGTCCCAACCCCTATTTAGTGATGTAAAGTACGATTTTTTCTAAAAAGTTACAATATTTTTACTGTGGTTACGTGACCTTTTAATCTCTGATATAGGTTCAGTCATGTCCACGACGCCGGAGACTGCATCCTCATCCTCATGTACACTCATGAGGGGTAACATTGCTTGGAGGGGGGGGGGGGGGGGCTTATGTGCACTCACGGTTCTCTTCTAATATTGATTCAACCATTTCAGGCTTTCAATGCCTAAAGCTATCTCTAAAAAGTCCATTCCCTAACCTGTCAAATCCATCTCTTGTAATTATAGAACCCACATCGTTGGTTGGTTTATCTAATTTCCAAAATCCATCTATACGAGAGAGATGAAGACTAGTAGCTCGTCCTCCTAGGGAACAAGATCACTACGATTGACTTGGTTATATAGGAACCCTGCCTCACTTTTACTAAGAGCAACCTCAAGGGATTTATAGATAGACATTCACATCCATTATAAAACTTATAGCTCACAACCTCATGGGCTTTACAAATGTACCAAACTAGCTACGGAAAAATATTGTAAAAACTTTTCTAAATTATCTCTATCATGAATTCTTGAAAAGAGGTTTATTCTTGCACTAGTGTATTTTCTCAAACTGTTACTTTACTCTCCATGGTCTTAAGAACCTTACCACTATGTGTCGACATATAATTTTTAAATTTAAATTTTAAATATTAAAATATGTTTGATGCCATTTGAAATAGACTAAAGAAGAGTTATGAACACATATAGAGATGTATCACGGAAGAATAGTATTAGACTCTAAGGCCATATGCTTCTAGAGAACAGTTTGGGTGTGTTTATCTCATTAAAATCAAAAATATATGGAACAATGGCAGAAGAATATGTTTTTAGGTCTTCAATTAGAACTGATTTTGGCCCAGTTCTATTACGACGTGGCAACCCGTGAATGGTTGAGATTTTTTACAAAGGAGAAAACAGTTCATTTCTCCTTCTCTTCGAAATCACATCTAGGTTTTCCTTCTTTCTCTCCAAAACGGCGAAAGATTCGTGGTCACCATCTTCTCCGACTAAGGTGTGTATTCCGGTCATTAAAACACCAAAATCGAGAGCTCATCCATGTAGAAATCGATCTGTCCATAGTTTTTCTACCAATCCGTTAAAATCCTCTTTTTTTGTCAATTCATATGTCCGACGATTTGAAGGCGAAGTCGAAATCCTATACTTGAGGCTTTGTCTCCTCGTCTCCTTTGTCTCGCAAATCTCATCTTCGGCGATATAGACAAGGTAGTCCCGTCGTTTTCTCTGTCAGTTATTGTTTCATCGATGTTTCATCGATTTAGGGTCTTGAAATCTGTGATTAGGTTTGGTTTTAGTATCATGGTATAGGGTTTCGTCTCATCTGTCAATTAAAGGTTTTGATTAATCAATATACGATTTTAGTGAGCTTCCAGGATGTATGACTGAATTTTGAGTGTCGTATGTTGTATTTGAAATCAACCTTAACACTGATGAACATTAATCAATTTTGCTTTGTTTATGAGGCTTGTAGGTGAGGTTAACCAGGGCAAATTAAATCGAATGACCATCAACAAACCTGCATTTACTCGAAACTAAAAGGTAAGTCACACTCACTATATGTAATGCAAGGTTGGTTTCATGATTTGAGTGGTGTTGTGGTTTGTGTAGTAGTGTATAAGTGGTTATTCACAGATTTTATGTGATTGTAGTTGCTTGTAAAGTGTTGTTTGATTGTGTAATGAGTTTCTCATAATTGAGTTGTGATGGTCTCGGATGTTTGATTGGTTTATGTCTTATATAATACGTTTGAGTGGTTTTGGTTTTTATAAAATCCTATATTGGATAATGATCCCTGTTTCCACACTCACTATATAGCTACTGCAATAATCTAAATAGTAATTGAACCAGTTTTGTTTTCAGTATAGTAGTGTATTAAAGTTAGTCACATTTTTGTTGTGATTTTAGTGTCACTTACTTTTGCTTTTTATGTCTAAGTATCTAACATGTTATCATCTGGTCATGTTCTCGGATAATAGTCTTAAAACTTTAAAAACTGATTTCTATGAAAGCTTTGAAACTTTAAAAACTTTTAAAACTGAATATTATGAATATTTTAACCCTTAAAACTTGAAAAACTGATTTAATAGATGATATGAATGCTTAAACAAAACTAGTTGAGTTCAATGCATTAACAAAACCAAACTTTTTGGTTTACATATAAAAAACACTCAATGACCATCAATTACTTCTGATTTGACTGAAGTAGGTAATGGTTATTTAGAATTAAAAGTCTGTAACAACACCAAACTTTGGATTTAATGATCTTCTTAACTTCTCTATATTACATCCGAACCAAATACTCAAACTCTCATATCTTTTACTTCTCTTCTATCATCTATCTTATTTGCTTCTTTCTTAACCAATCTCTAAGAACACCCAATAATATCTCTGCCTCAACTTCTTCCTTGTTTAAATCTGATTGCTATGGAATCAAAAAATACTCCTAATAGTCAGTCTCAATTCTACTTTAGCCTTCTTAACTTCCCATATAACAGCTTTGCTCCCAATGTAAACATTGGTTCCTCTTCTCAAATCCCCGCTTTTAGTTCACAAACTAGTTCACAGCCGAGTCAACCTCCTAGTCAACCAGAAGAGACAGCAGAACAGCGTAGGGAGAGAAGGATATGGTCCACACAAGATGACTTAGTCCTAATAAGCGGCTGGTTAAACACATCGAAGGATGCAATAGTTGGGAATGGCCAAAGGGCAGGGTCCTTTTGGATCCATATAGGAGATTATTATGCATCAAGTAGTCATGTACTTGATGTGCTGAGCCAAGACGCCCTGACCATTGTAGACAAAGATGGCAAAAAATCAGTAAGGAAGTGAGCAGGTTCTGTGGAGCTTATGCAGAGGCAGAGGGTGAGAAAGCTAGTGGCATGAACTATTTGGATATTCTGCAGAATGCTCACAAAATCTACACTAAACTGTACAAGAAGAAGTTTGGTTTGGAGTATGCTTGGAATGTGCTACGCTATGAACAAAAATGGGTAAACATGGAGGCTATGAACCCCACTCCAAAGACAACCAGCTCTAACAAAAGAAAAGCTGATGAAGCTGCACCATCTACAGGGTCTGTCGTTGGTGAGCACGAGAGCAGGCCTCCTGGCATAAAGGCAATGAAAAAATTAAGGAACAAAGGTAAAGAGAAGGCTGCACCATCTGCAGAGTTTAGTCACATGTGGGAGATCAAACAGAAGGATTTGGAGGGCATGAAAGAACTCCAAAAGATGTCCATTCTTGACACTCTCATTGCCAATAAAGAAACTCTAGATGAAGATGAAAAAGCTCTAAAGAAGAAGCTAATGGCTGAACTGTTTTAACTTAGAAGAAACAGTAGATGATATGTCCGTTGTAGTTTATGTTTGTTTTAACTATGTTTGTCTTAGGTTTTTAATGTGTTTATGAATCAGATATGTGACATTGTTCAACTTGTTCTCTTATGTTTTTAATGAATCAGCTATGTTTAATGAATCAACTATGTTTGGTTTCGAAATCTTTCTTTTGTTTTTGCATTCTGATTGCATTCTGATTTTCCACTTGTTTCATAAGCATTGGTTTCAGGTTGAATAAACTTGTTTACGTTTTCATTGTTATAAATTAGTTGGAAACTTATATATGTGTTTTCGGTTCCAGGTTGAAGAAGACATGGGACTTGACTCTATATACGACTATGGAATAAACAGCCCATTAGACTACAGTTCCGAAGAGGAGGCTGACAGCTGTTACTATCCTCCTCAACCATCAACTGAGATTGGATTCAAAGTCTGTGGAGCCGTGAAGCTGAACCACTTCCTGATTATGAGACACAACTGACCCAGCTCAAGGACCAAATGATCCAGCTCAAGGACCATCAAAACCATTCAGATCAGAGGTTGGTGAACCTGGAGAGGCTTGTTACTGAGGCACGAGAGAAGAAACCATTGTTACAAATGGCCCCTGAATTGGTAGTTGTTGTTTGCTTCGGTATGAGTGTTTTGGTAGTGGTACTTATCATGTTTACTAAGTAAATTTGTTTAGACTTTTTGAGAAGGAAACTAGTAGGTACTGTTTGGTATTTGGATTGTAGTTTTAAAGAGAGAGTCACATGAATTTGTTTTGTTTGTTTGGATTTTAGTTTTAAAGACAAAAATTTAGAGAGTCAGAGGTCTTTGTTTGTAAGCAAGACCTTTGTTCACATGTGTTTGTCTTAAAATGAACTTGATGTATCACAAGAGTTATCTATCCTCTATATATATAAGAAGAGCACAAGAGTTTATTTTATCAAAATCAAACATTTCATTCTCTCACCAAAAACATACAATTATTCTTCTCATTGCAAGTTTATTTTCTTGTATTATTTTATTTGTTCATCTTATGGCATCTTCTTCCAACAATTTTCACTACCATTATGATCCGAATAATGATTCTTTAACCAATTTTTTTAAGAGCAATTTAATAATAAATTTGAAGCTGCTGAAGAGGAAATTCCGGCCGAAAGGAGTAAACGTACATATATCGATAGAAAACGGGAAGAAGGACACGAACGTTTGTGTAACGGTTATTTTACTGATAATCCGACTTACACGGAGAGGAAATTCCGCAGACGGTTTCGAATGAACAAGTCATTGTTCTTGCGTATTGTGAATCGTCTTAGTGAAGAAGTTCCATATTTTCAACCAAAAAAGGATGCAACCTTCCGGAATGGTTTAACACCGTTACAAAAATGTACTGCAGCAATTAGACAATTAGCATATGGGACTGGGTTGGACTCGGTTGACGAATATATACGTCTTGCTGAATCGATTGCTCGTAAATGTTTGGAACATTTTGTCGTCGGCCTAATTGACTTGTTTGGCACTGAATACCTACGCCGTCCCACACCAGAGGATCTTCAAAGGCTACTCCTTTATGGAGAACAGAGGGGTTTTCCCGGGATGGTTGGAAGCATCGACTGTATGCATTGGAAGTGGAAAAATTGCCCAACCGCTTGGAAAGGAATGTATTCACGAGGCACCAGTAAACCAACAATTGTTTTGGAGGCGGTATCTTCACAAGATCTCTGGATATGACACACATTTTTTGGAGCTCTAGGTACTTGTAACGATTTAAATGTTCTTGATCAATCACCAATATTTAATGACATTATTTACGGTCGAGCTCCCGAAGTTACGTACTATGTCAACGGAAGTGAGTATAATTTGGCTTACTATCTGACGGATGGTATTTACCCCGAATGGGCGACATTTGTTAAATCCATCCCACAACCACAACACCCAAAACATCGTTTGTTTGCAAGACGTCAAGAAGGTGCATAAAAAGATGTTGAGCGTGCATTTGGAGTCCTGCAATCTAGATTCGCCATGGTTAAAAATCCATCTCTTTTATGGGCGAAGGGTAAAATTGCATATATTATGAAAGCATGTCTCATACTCCATAATATGATTGTCGAAGATGAACGAAATTCATACACACTCTATGACGAACAAGAATTCCAACAAGAAGATGGAACCGGATCCACTCTGGATCTTACGTTTTCAGTAAATATGGCTTCAAATCTAGAGGGTTTAGGTGATGATCATACAAGAATTTGTGATAGACAAGGACATCACAAATTAAAGGAGGATTTGATTGTAAATATATGGAATAAATTTGGACATTAAACTATGTATTAATTAAATAAAATGTTTGTGTGCTTTAATTAAGTAATGTGTTTGTTTGTTTTTTTTTTATATCTTTAATGTTTTTTTGTTTCATAGTAATTTGGTATTGTATTTTGAATTTTATTATAAGTTTTAAAAGTTTGCAATTTAAATGTTATTTTTTAAAATTTTTTAAAATGTAATATGTTTAAGATTATTATATTATTAAATTTTATGATCTTAAACATATTCTCCCAATAACCAACTTCTTAACAAAAGATTTAAACTAATGATCTTACATTATTTTCATAATATTTTTATTCTAAGAACACTCTAAAATATTCTCCCAATACAGATATCCTAATGGTCACAACAGGGCCTGTCCAGACCTAAAGCCCAACAAACATGTGTTTTAGGCAGCATATCATATTTCAGTTTTAAGGAGCATCACATTTAGAAAAATGTTCGAGAGAAAAGTTAGACTTTATGAAAAGTTAGATTGTAATACTTTTTTTTGGTTTTGTTTGTAAACGGGCACAAAATTTTTTTTATGGGCTTTACGCATCCAAACACTTGGATCGACAATTGTCAGAATGATACAATATGACTTTTCTTATATCGAGATTGAACATGATAATTATATATATATATATATATATTTATATATAGTACCACTTCTATAAATTAATACTCGGTAAATTAATAAATTTCTCTGGTCCCAAATTAGAACTAGTGTAATTTTGGACATTATTCGATAAAATAATAAATTAATAACTTTTTAAAAAATCTCATGTAAAAATATGGTCCCATCAATATCATAAATTAATAATCAAATAAATTAGTATATATATATATATATCTAAGAAAATTTAGTGAAATATGAATCTATTGTTTTTTGTTCTTGAATTTGCATTCTTGTTAGAGAGCATCTCTAATCTTTCTGACCACATCAAAAACTTCTGGTGTTGTTTTCTCAAATCGCATCCAAAAATTGTAGAGAGTTCTTGACGCGATAATTGTTTCCTTACATGTAACTGGTTCTAAAGGTACCGACATATCTTCTTCAACTTCATCATTACCTTGAAAAATAGTAGCAGCAATTTCTTCTAAACATTGAATTTCTCATAAAAAATTCTTTTCATATATTAATATTTTATTATTTTATCGATAAATTAATTAATTATTAATTTATCAATAAATTAAAACCTCTATAAATTAATAAAATTTCATGGTCCCGACGTTATTAATTTATAGATGTTCTACTATATATGTAACATCCGCGAACCTATTATTGGGTTTTTAATTCGACGATATTGTTTTAAATCGTCGTTTTGGCACGGTTTGGTTTAAGTGGGATTCCAAAACGATGTATATAAGTGAGAAATCGATATGAGGGTTTTGGAAATAACAGTTTTAACCGTTCCAGAGAAAAGTTAGAGAAAAAAGAGAGAAAAGAGGGTGTTCTTGGGGGATTTTGGAGATTCAAGGCTTGTTTCGTGAGATCTGTCTCTGAG
Source organism: Camelina sativa (assembly GCF_030686135.1). NCBI lineage: Eukaryota > Viridiplantae > Streptophyta > Magnoliopsida > Brassicales > Brassicaceae > Camelina > Camelina sativa. The sequence continues at coordinate 4,400,765 of NC_141895.1, read as the reverse complement.
GGGTGGAGATCTTGTGCTAGGAACGAAGGAGAAGCCTTCTAGAGTGTTGGATTCGTCAGTTTTGGACAGAATCTTCCTACAAAAGAGGTGAGTGCATGACCATGGCTGATCTAAGTCTGAAAATCCTTTGTTTGCTTGATTTGTGGCTGTTTGTGGTGTTTCCTTGTATGATTTTGGTTGGGTTGTGTTTACCATGTGTTTCTAGAGGTTTTGGATGAGTTTCAGGCGATTGGAAGGAGAAAATATGCAGTTCTTCGACTTTCGGCTTTGTGCGGATCGTGTCTGCGGAGTCGGTGTTGATCGACACCAAGTAGGTGTCGGTCGACACTAAGTGGCCAGTGTCGGTCGACACCAAGTGGCCAGTGTCGGTCGACACCAACCTGTTCAACAGACGGCTGATACTTGTTTTCATGGTTTGTTTGTGTTTGTTTGCTGTTTGTTAAACATTGGTTTCTCAGTTGCTTGTGTGTATAGCCCAGCGATGTGTCTGTATTTTATAGGTTTTAACCATAGTTTTTAAGTTTGTTTCGAGTCTTTTATTGAGTCAAAATGTGCTTTTAGAGTCTTTTTAGTCTTTTATTTGTTTGTACAGGTTCTAGGTTGCTTTTGAAGGAAACTGAGTGTTTTGGGGATGGATACAAGCATTTGGAGCCATTTTAGTGAAGACTGTTCGGACTAGCAAGCAGATGGAGCAAACATAGAAAAAGCATCCTGGATCGGCCAATTCACATTTGGATCGGCCAGTCCCGAACCCGAAGCAACTTTTCCTTTTTCGTTTTCAACCGACTTTTAGGGTTTTATTTTAGTATTTAAGGATGAGGCACGACCTCTAGAAAAAAAACTTTTATTCTACGCAGTTTTTTAGTACTTGTAACCTTTGGGAGAAGATCTCTAATCCTTTTTAACACTTTGGAGAAGAATTCCGAACCCCTTTTATTTCTTTTCTTTTGCAATTTAATTATGTCTTCTTCATCTTGTCTTCTTCATCTTTGATTTGTTGTTTCTGTTTCTCTATGTTTGAGTAGTTTTCCTATTGGGTTTCGAGTTTCAAAATGGTTTATGATTCTCTAATGATGGTGATCTAGATTTGGGGTTGATCTATTTTGTTCTTCATTTATTGTTGTTCTTAAAGCCTGAACAAGATTAGCTACCTAGTTTATGATCATAGGTTAAATTCATCGTGGCACCGAAAGTGTTGTTGAGTTGCTAGAAAAGAACATAGGTCAGCAAGGTGGACCTTAGCCAACAAAAGTTGAAGTTGAGGCACCTTGTGAACTTATCAAACTTGAACTTGTTATTGCTTGCTTGGTTTGCTAGGTTCAAACGACGGTTTAGGGTCTAGTGAATTCATTGCATAAATAGTTAACGCTGTGGAAGTAGGTTAGCTTTACAACCGTGATTTGAGTTCTAAAACAGTGTTTAACACATCCCCATCTAACCACCTTAGTCCGAGAATTGTATCCCCCAAAGTTCCCTGTGCCCAATATTTTCCTTTCTGAATTAAAAACAGTTTATTTACTTTCCAATTTTGATTATTACTTGTTTTACGAAACTCTCTCTTTTGTCTTAGCTATATTTAATCTTCATAATTTCATAGTGCAATTGCTTGGTCTCTGTGGTTTCGATCCTGAAGTGTTACTACGACATCACTAGATCGTGGTTGAGTACACATTAGCTTTTAATTGACCTGTTGATCAATTTGGCACCGTTGCCGGGGACCAAACGTTGCCTTTGGAATTTTAGAATTGAATTTAGTCTAAGATATATTTTATTTTTATTTACTAATTAGTTCTTGAGCTCTTTCTCTTGTGTTTCAGGTTAATGCAAACAAGAAGCCACAAGCCTACTGATTTGCAAAATCTGCGAAACGAGGAGTTAGCACGACTGGAACGAGAGAACTGAAAAGCAAGAGCCGATTCCGATAAGATGGCCGAAGACAATGAAGAGGTTCGTCAACCCAATCTGCCTGCTAGGCGAGCTACCTTGAGAGATGAAGAAGCTCACAACAGGCTGTTTCTGAATCGATCTGCGATCCAATCACCAGCTCATGCGAGACAAGATTATGAGATCAAACATAGCCTAATCAATTTGGTCCAGAATTGTGTGTTTAATGGATTAGCCTCAGAGAGCCCTCTGGACCATATTGAAGATTTTGAGAGATTGGCTAGTACGACAAGGTCTAATGGAGTTCCATATGATTACCTCATGTTGACTTTGTTCCAATTCTCTTTAGGAGATAAGGCTTTGAGATGGCTAAATCTCTTGGACCGAGGATCACTTACCACTTGGGAGCAATGTAGAGCAGCGTTTTTAAACCACTTCTACACTAAGTCACGATCAGCTATGTTAAGGAGCAAGATTACTACCTTCTCACAAGGTGTTAAGGAGTCTTTTTGTGAAGCGTGGGAGAGATTCAAGGAGTATATGAGAGACTGTCCTCATCATGGTTTTTCACAAGAGAATCTTATGAACATCTATAGAGGAATTGACCAGAAGTACCAGATGGCACTCGATATTGCCAGCAGAGGAGATTTTTCTACTATCACTGCTGCTGAAGCAAACCTCTTGATCGAAAACCTTGCAGCGAGTAACATCAATCATAGTTATGAGTATGATCGTTCTGTGCGTGTTGTTTGTGAATACAGATGTTATTAAGAATCTCACTGCTAAGCTAAACCTTCCTTTGAAAATAGATCAACAAGCTGTCAACATGTGCGACGAGCAGACATGATCTTATCAACAAGTTGGAGTAAATTCAGGTTTTGAGGGAATAGAGGAGCTGAACTATGTAGGAGGACAAGGGAACTATCAGAATCATGGGTTTAATCAGAATTATAGAAATCATCCTAATCTCTCTTACAGAAGCACCATTATCGAGAATCCTCAAGATCAAGTGTATCCTCCACATATTCAACAAGGTAACTTCCCGCAAGGATTTCAGAACAAGGGTGCTGGATACCACACTCCATCTGCAGCTCCACAAGATAACAAACTCGAATTGATGATGCAAGCACTACTGGACGGCCACAAGAAAAGTTCTGCTGAGATTAATGTCAAAATTGATAGCATGTACATTGATTTGAATGGGAAATTTGAGAGGTTGAGTTCACGTGTTGATTCCATTAATAAGAGAGTCTCTGCTATTTCTTTTAGCTCTAAGAACAAAGAATCATGCAATGCTATAACACTCCATGGTGGATTCGAAGATGGGCTGAGTTGTGCTGTGATCAACTCACGTTTGGCTTCCGCAGAGCCAAGATCGATCAGTCCTGAGCCTAGACCGGCCAGTCCCATCCATTTTTATAATTCGAGTCTGATCTCCAGAGAAGTTGGATCGACCAGTCCCCCTTATAGATCAGTCGATCCCATCAATAATGCAAAACTTGTCTTGGAAAGTCTCAGATCGACTGATCTACGTCCAGACCGGTCAGTCCCTGTTGTAGGTATGGGAAAATCCAGCTCGTTTGTCTCTGATGCATATGCTAGGGAGTCACTTCATGTGGAACCAAAGCCATATAGGCCAAAAATTCCTTTTCCAAGTAGACATTAGAAGAAACCTCTGGATGAAAAGAAGTATAATCGGTACAAAGAAGTTATGAGTGAGTTCACCGCTGACATTCCCTTTACAGAGGCAATAAAGCATATCTCTTTGTTTAAGAAGGTTTACAATGATGTTGTGGTTGAAGAAAATGATTTGGTGGAGGTTAAGGCGTTTTTGGCTCTAGAGAAGAAGAACATTCATGCTCCAGTTTTGAAAAGACTACCAAAGTTAGAAGATCCAGGAAAATTTGTTGTTCCATGCTCCATCTCAGGAGTGAACTTTGAGGATTCCCTTTGTGACATTGGATCTAGTGTGAACGTAATGTCTAAAGATGTCACAGAGAGGTTGGGGATTGACGATATGAAGGCTTCTAAGGTCTCTCTTAAGTTTGCAAATGCTGTCTCCACAACTCCACAAGGCTTCATTAGTAATTTAGATGTTCAAGTTGGGAGTTGCTTGGTTGCTACAGATTTTTATGTTGTGGAAATTAGCGAGGGTTATGTTATGCCTTTGATTCTTGGGAGACCTTTCTTAGCAACAGTGGGAACAGTTGCTGACTTGCCTAAAAAGAGGATCACTTTCTCTAACATTGATGATAAAGTCTTCTACAACGCAATCACTACAAATGAAGCTACAAAACATTGTCTAACTGTAGAAGATGAGAAGAAGGTGGATGTCATGCTAATGGGAGAGAATGGTGATAAGAATGAAGCAACGAAGTCATGGATGGAGACATCATTCTTCTGAGAAGAGGTCTAAGAAGGTTAAGAAGAGAGAAAAGTCGAAGATAGAGAGAGTAATACGAGATCTTCACATAACCTTGGTACCCTAGAAATATGTTAGAGACACCATTGAGTATAAGGTGAAGTGTAAAGGAAAGTCTCGGCCTTTTTCTAAGGTTACAGCCATCCTCACTCCGGAGTTTAAAGAGAAGGGCCAAGAAGCAATGGATGATATGATGAGAAAGATTCTGGAGCTTAAGCTGACGAATGGGAGAGCTTGTTTTGACACAAGTTCTCATCCTCTCATCACTTAACACCTGAAACCACGGTCAAGCTATAGACCTTAAACAAGCGCTTATGGGAGGCGACCCATGGGATTTGTGCTGGCTTATCCTTTTATTTCTATTTGTCTTAGGATTTTGGTTTTGTTTTTAGGATTTATTACGGTTAAATCATGTCCGGTGTTAAGTGTTTTCAGGAACAGGTTCCAAACGCAGAAGATGCAAATTTTGTTGTTGTTCTAGGAGCTTTGGATTGATCGATCCTCTTTACAGATCGGTCGATCCCGTTAGTTTGCTGCAGATATCTCCAAGTTCAATAATGTTTCAGATCAGTCTATCCCATTCCGAGACCGATCGATCCCCACCCTTGCCAACACAACTCTAACACCAGCTGCGAAATCACCGGTTTTTGTTTCTTTTCCTTTCTTTTTCTATTACATGTTTTCTTATTTTCTTTGTCGGAGATGCTTTTTTCTTGGTTTTTCTTTCACACCGGGACGGTGTGAAGTAAGTCCGGGGGAGGGATGTCTCCAAGTTACTAATGTTGTTTTCTTTGGTTGTTTTATTTGGATTTTTCTTTTTCTTTGAGTCTTTTTATTTTCTAAAAAAAAATAATAACAAAAAAATTTGGGAAACTATGATCATTTATAGGAGTCTTTGCCTTGAACTAATACTCTTATGATTGATTTAGTACTTTTGATTTTTGAATGAAGCTTTGGAGTAGGGAGTGTTTATCCTAATCATGGGCATAGTACAAAAAGTAGTTCTTAATTTGATTTGATGAAGAGTGCAAAGAAGAGGTTTCCAAGAATATGTGAGTTTCCACTTTCAAACATTTTCTTCTTGAGTTTTTGTCTGTTCTTGCTTGAGGACAAGAAAAGATTCAAGTCTGGGGGAATTGATGTGTCTGTATTTTATAGGTGTTAACCATAGTTTTTAGGTTTGTTTTGAGTCTTTTATTGAGTCCAAATGTGCTTTTAGAGTCTTTTTAGTCTTTTATTTGTTTGTACAGGTTCTAGGTTGCTTTTGAAGGAAACTGAGTGTTTTGGGGATGGAAACAAGCATCTGGAGCCATTTTGGTGAAAACTGTTTGGACTAGCAAGCAGATGGAGCAAACATAGAAAAAGCATCCTTGATCGGCCAATCCACATTTGGATCGGCCAGTCCCGAACCCAAAGCAACTTTTCCTTTTTCGTTTTAAACCGACTTTTAGGGTTTTATTTTAGTATTTAAGGATGAGGCATGACCTCTAGAAAAAAAAATTTTATTCTACACAGCTTTTTAGTACTTGTAACCTTTGGGAGAAGATCTCTAATCCTTTTTAACACTTTAGAGAAGAATTCTGAACCCCTTTTATTTATTTTCTTTTGCAATTCAATTATGTCTTCTTCATCTTTGATTTGTTGTTTCTGTTTCTCTATGTTTGAGTAGTTTTCCTATTGGGTTTCGAGTTTCAAAATGGTTTATGATTCTCTAATGATGGTGATCTAGATTTGGGGTTGATCTATTTTGTTCTTCATTTATTGTTGTTCTTAAAGCCTGAACAAGATTAGCTACCTAGTTTATGATCATAGGTTAAATTCATCGTGGCACCGAAGTGTTGTTGAGTTGCTAGAAAAGAACATAGGTCAGCAAGGTGGACCTTAGCCAACGAAAGTTGAAGTTGAGGCACCTTGTGAACTTATCAAACTTGAACTTGTTATTGCTTGCTTGGTTTGCTAGGTTCAAACGACGGTTTAGGGTCTAGTGAATTCATTGCATAAATAGTTAACGTTGCGGAAGTAGGTTAGCTTTACAACCGTGATTTGAGTTCTAGAACAGTGTTTAACGCATCCCCATCTAACCACCTTAGTCCGAGAATTGTATCCCCCAAAGATTCTCTGTGCCCAATATTTTCCTTTCTGAATTAAAAACAGTTTATTTACTTTCCAATTTTGATTATTACTTGTTTTACAAAACTTCCTCTTTTGTCTTAGCTATATTTAATCTTCATAATTTCATAGTGCAATTGCTTGGTCTCTGTGGATTCGATCTTGAAGCGTTACGACGACACCACTAGATCGTGGTTGAGTACACATTAGGTTTTAATTGACTTGTTGATCACCCAGTAGATGGGAGTATTGCATCATTAAGTATTTGTAATAATACTTACACATCTCAATTGTTGTTTGTGGTGTGCAGGTATGTGACATAGAATCATGGCGATGAGGAGGTGGATGATCTAGGGTCTCGGTTATATGTTGTTGTTGGTTAGACTGATTAGGAATGTTGTTGTTGGTCGTTGTTATGTTTATTAATGTTGGAACTAAGTTTAGTAGCATGCTAGGTTGTTGTTGGTTAGACTGATTAGGAATGTTCCTGTTGTTGGTATGTTTCCGCTGTGCATATTCATTATTGTTGGTTTAATTAAGTATTATGGGTGCTTAATTATTATATATATATAAAAACCGATCGAGTTGTTTCAATATATATATATATATATATATATATTAGATGCTTTTTATATCGACAAAAAAATAGGTAATGTTTATTTGTTTCATAAAATTATTTTATGAGAGGAAACGAATCCTTGAATAATAAATGCTATTTTTCAACCATATCAAAATAAATTATTTCAAAAATTAATTTAGAAAGAAAACACATATTTGAATATAATAAAATGTCAATAAATTACTGATTAAGGAAACAAATTATTGATTAAGGAAATAAATTCTGTATATTAATTAATTTTAAAATTATTTAAAATTATATTATAGTTTTAAATTATAACATCTAAACCCAAATCATTCTTTTTATAAACCCAAATTAAAATATAATTTTTTTAATTGTAAAATCTAAACACTATCCCCTATTTTATAAACCCAAACCGACATCTAATTTTTCTTAATTTTAAATTATAAACCCTAACCCCTCTTTTTTAAAACCAAACCGACATATAATTTTATTTTATTGTAAAATCTAAACTCTAAACTCTAACCACTCTTTTGTAAACCCAAACCGACATATAATTTTATTTAATTGTAAAATCTAAACCCTAAACGCTAACCACTCTTTTGTAAACCCAAACCGACATATAATTTCATTTAATTGTAAAATCTAAACCCTAAACACTAACCACTCTTTTGTAAACCCAAACCGACATATAATTTTGTTTAATTGTAAAAACGAAACCCTAACCATGCACATTTTTGTAAACCCAAACCGACATATGGTTTAGTTTAATTATAAAATCTAAACTCTAATCATTATTTTATTAACCTAAACCAACATACTTTCCTTAATAGAGAGTATACCTTAGCTTTAAAAAAATCTACAGAATTAGTTTTCTTAACTTGTTTTGTCTTTTTATTTTAAATTGATTTATTTTATAAATATGACATGACATGGCAGTTTGTTGTATTTTGATTGGTTAATTAAGAGGAGATGAATAAGAGTGGTTCACCCCAACAATTTTTCTATATTGAATTTGAATGTGTCTAATTATTGAATACCTTCAATAAGATGCCAAAGTTATTGATTATAAATAGATTTAACACTCACTTTAGGATACACACTAAAAAAAACTGAAAATAAAATAAAAAAAAAAACTCATCGTTGTCTTTATTGTAAAATTTTTGTTGCTTGCTATTCAATTTTCTAATGTAAAATTTCAAATACTTTTTTTTTAAGTTCAAATACTTGTTATATATATATATATATATTTTTTGGTATAGGCTGGTGAATTAGAAAGTCCACGTTAAGCACCTGAAATCCATAAAGTCCCTAACAAGACAAGCGATGGGGAACAAGACAAGAGATTCAGGTCTTTTAATGCAAGAGAGATTCAGGATTTGACCATCGAAGACTTTAGAACCTCCGGGAATATGAAGGTGAGTTAGCTCCGGGAACCGGCCAGTTCTTCCTCTTTGGATTCTATTCTAACAAAAAACATAAAAAATTGAAAATACAATGTTTATTCTTAAAGAAAATTTACATCTATATAATATATATATTAATATAATATATTTGGTGTTGCTCTAGGAAGATTAAATCTTATCTAATAAAAACTAACAAATTATTATATAATAAATAGTATTGATGTATACCTTAGTACAAAAATTTGTTACTGTTAAGTATTTATATTTATCAAGTAAAACACATATAGTTTAAAAACTTTTGTTCAAATTCAAGACCTGAACATAAGTTTACTAGATATGGACCGCCCAATGTGCAGGTTTTAAAATTTTGTAAATAAAATAAAATTTAATAAAAATATAGTATTAAAATTTGTTGTACGTTATTTATAATTTTTTTTGCTATAATATAATGATTTATATACATTTATAACTTTTTATGTATGTTACCATTAAAAGTGTATTTTTTACATCTAAGTATATTGTATGTTACTAATATATTCTTTACCACCACCTAGAAAAATATCTATATAAACACTTAAACCTATTATATGTCTATTTGTTTTCACTTTTGCATAGTTTCCTTAATCACTAAAATTGTTGGTTGAAGAAATTTTTCGAATAAAAAATATATTACATAGTATACTAATCAATATATCATCAAAATAGTGTATGACTAACCATGGAGAGAACCGTGGCTCCGCCCTCCTTCCTTATGGAGAGAACCTTGCGTCCAACTTCCTCTACCAGGAAGAGAACTTTGGCTCTGCCTTCCTCCCTTGGGGAGATAACCTTGCATTCGTCACACCTCTTCCACCATAAAGAGAACCTTGGCTCTGTCCTCCTCATGTGTGGAAAGAACATGTTCATGTCTGTTAACTATCTCAAAGTGGCATGCTCCAGCAACCAATAAAACTAAAAGCCATTTTCCAACGTCACAAAATCTTTTGATAGCAACTAATGCTAAATTTCTCAATGTATTCGTGAAAAAGTCTTTGACACATCATAATGTAGCCTCTATTTCCAAGCTTCTTTGGATCTATCAAAAACGGTTTATGTTTTTCCAATCTATCTATCTATGTTTGTGGTAATCTTGTGTTTGAGTAGTCATTTTATCCAACCAATAGGTTTATAAGGTTCTACTCTTTATCTCCCTTTGGGATTGAATTTGCATATAAAAATTAGGTTTATGACCAACCAATCAAGGTTGAAAAATTAGAAGAAAATTATTTTGACATAGTTAAAGAATTAATAGAAAATTATAAGCACGGTCATATATGAATCTCAAATCAAAGATGAAAATATAAATTAAATAAAACAATCTAACAATATTACAATAAAATAAGTAAATAATGATATAATTCAAATTGTATAAACATTTAATCTCCTTATAATTATATTTTTAAACTATTTAATTTTTGTAATTTTTTTATAATTATCTTTTTATATTATTAATATTTTTTAAACATTTTTTTTGTTTTTTATCATAATCTCAAATCTCTCCTATTAAATATTAACTTTTCATATGTCAAAATCTCTGATTAATAACTTCACACGTGTCAAAATCCTGTTAATGGCTAACTTTCAAAACCCTACTTTATATAATAAGATAGGTTTTAAGTTTTCTTCTCGCATATAAGATATTTTATTTTTAATCAAATAATTCATATGAAAGATAAATATGAGTGTTATATGGGAAAACAAAATAATTCTCGAATATAAGTTTATAACAATAATATATGAAGATTTAATCCAAAAACAATCAAGTAATTTAGATATTATATTTTAAAATTCTCATAGTCAAAAGCCATTATTAAAAATTCTATGATATATATTTTAAAATTTGTAGTATTAAATTAATTTTAAATTTAGCTAACAAATGATGACTTACATAAAAAGTTAGTAAGATTTATGGAAGACTCATAAATAATTTTTAAAAATGATTTTTTAATCCCATATAATGATTCACTTTATTAATTATTTATGATTAATAATAACTAACTAAACACATGCTTAGTTATATTCCAAAATGAAGAGTTCTCAATTATTACAACTCTTCTTATTAGTGTTACAAAACGAGGTGAAAGCGAAAGCATTTTACATAACAGAAGATGGAAACGCAATGAGAGGGAACTTGCGGCAAACATCGATACCAATGGCCTCAGCTAGATCAGATTCATCCCCATTTGGACCAGCCTCTACCCTCCAGTCAAATCGGCCTACAACGTTGGCTACTGTCACCTCTGCCAAACCCAAAGCAAGTCCTATCCCTGGACATATCCTTCTCCCTGACCCAAATGGAATGTAGTTCAAATCTTTTCCATGGTAATCCACAACTGACTCTAGGTGTCTCTCTGGTTTAAATTCTTCTGCATCTGGTCCCCAAACCGCAGGGTCTCTTTGGATTGCCCAAGCATTGACGATCACCTAGACGCCAAACATATTTCTTTTTAGTTTCTTACCATGACTTAAGATGTGTATGTAAAGTTATGTGTGAACAAGTTGACTGCTAAGGTAAGAAATATTTTTTTACCTCTGTCCCTGCGGCTATGTTATATCCCTTTACTTTGACATCTTCACTTAAGAGTCTGGGAAGTATAAGTGGAAGAGAAGGATGCAACCTGAGGACTTCTTTAATCACAGCTTTTAAGTATGTCATATTCTCAACTTCTTTTTCTTCTATGTATGTCGTATTTGGCTTAATGGTTGACCGAATCTCATCTTGGAGTTTCTTCATACTCTCTGGACGTCTCATCAGCTCCGTCATTGTCCATTCTAGTAGAGTTGAAGTTGTAGAAGTTCCTCCTATAAACATATCCTGATAAAGTAATGAAAAGTTACATCTCATTACTCAAACTAAAAATGTTGCATACGTGATGAAAGTTATTAATGACTTAGCTTATAATGATATCCTTACCAAGATCATAAATTTTATGTCGTTTCTTTGAACTTGGAATCCATTATTCTCATCTTTTTCGATTGATAACAGTATATCAACGAAATCCGCTTTCTGATTACCCGCGTCAATATGTTCATGTACCACTTTGTCCATAAGATCGCTAAAACCTTGACTGACTTCCTTAATCCTATTATTGAAACCGTTGATTTTATCTATCCATGCCAAAGCCGGGATATAGTCCCCGATCGGGAACTCTCCTAAAAGCTCCATGATCTGCCTCACTCGCTTCTTGAGATCCCTTGCGGTTTCGTCCTCGCTATGTTTTCTTCCCAAGGCAACTCTACTCGTAACATCGCTTGGTAGAGTAATAAAGAGTTCGCTCAGATTTTCGGATGAAGAAGAAGAACTTGCTTTCTCCAGCTTCTTCAACATTGCCTTTAACTCCTCTTCTCTTACCGTCTCAAAGGACGCAACCATTTTGTTGGTGAGCAGATTCAGAATGCATATACTCTTCATCCAAAATAAGATTCAAAACCATCATTAGTTGATAGAAGAATACATAATATTATAGATTTCGTTAGTGCATGCATGTGTGAGTGTAAGTTGCATGTAGACCGAAAAACTGTAAAAATACTACATAGATAAATTAGAAAAAAAAAAAAAAAAAAACGTTAAAAGAGGAATTAGAAAGGGCTACTAGTGAAATACCTTCATTTGTCTCCAATATTCTCCATAGGGAGCAAACACCACATCACGCCCACCATTCATAAGCCCATGAACAGCTTTTGATCTGGGACGGTTAGCAAACTTATGATCGTGTGTTTTCATCACCTCATGAGCGGCTTCACCGGAGGAGACTACTAGTATGGGGACACGACCAAAATGAAGGAGCATGAGTGGTCCGTACCCGAGGCTGAGGGATCGGAGGGAACGGTGAGGGTGGAGGCTGAGCTGGTGGAGGTTACCAATCAAGGGAAGCCGCCATGGGGATGGTGGTCGGTTCACTTTGGTGACGGTTCGTTTGAGGAATTTTGTAAGCAAGACAAGGGTTAAAATTGTCGTTGAGACCAAAGAGAACATCAAGATCATTTCCATTTCTTGAATATTGCTCATGTAGGAAAGTGTTTGATTGGTGATTTGTAAGTCCCCTTCTCCTTGTAATTTATAGGCTTTTGCTGGAACCCATTAGCTCGTCAACAAGCACGAATAATCATTTTAAAATGTTTATATGTACATAAAATGAGTGCATGTTTGTTTACGTTGAATAGTAATATATAATACTATAGTTAGTGTTGGAAACTCTTATCTAGTCTAACACTAGTAGTTTTAATTAAAGGACTTATCATAAAATAAGTTATAGTATTGTGTGATTAAAAACAAAATACAAGAAAATGTTAATGGCAATTCATAAGGTCACATATAAAAATTTTAAGCTTCTATAATGACGAACCAGTCATCGAATAAGAATAGAGTCTATATATACAGAGACAGGCGGTCGAGGGACTACAAAGTTATTATTCGGACAACAAAAATATTCATATTGTTATTTTTTTTTTTTCAGAAATATTGTTTAGCTGCATATGGTAATGCATGTAGCATTATTGAATTGGATTGTACTTTCGTTTACAATGAAAATAATAAAATACTGAAGCTAGTTTTAGAAGTAGCTAGCTAGTTCTAAAGGTGATGATCATGTGATACAAATAAAACGTACAATTGAGATTAATGAATTTTATAAATCTAATCATTATAAGTTAATCATGTTCTGTTATCGATGTAATTAACGACATATATATAATCCTTTGGCATATAATATGTTGTACTTGTATTCTAACAGTTTGAGGAAATTTTTAAATCATTCCAAAAATATGGTCTTACTGATAAGTTTATGTTATATAGATAGAAGAATAACAATGTAACTCAATAATTATTAACGAAATGAATTGAAATGAATTATTTTTTTATAAAGTAATTGTGAAATGTTGAAAAATTAGTTAGAATAGAATAATCATTTTTTCCTAGTTAGATTTTTAACAAGCTAATTGTAAAATATATAACATAACCATTTATCTAAAACATGAAAGATTGATAAATATTTTGAAATGTAAAAAATAGCAAAATTAAGCTTTCGAAATGTTAAAATGTGAACAAATGTTATAGCACTTATAATCTATATATGTTGAAAACTAACTCATATATTTAAAAGTTTGTAATATTACCAAAATATCATAAATACATAAAATATAAATAATAGTTTTATAGTCAGAGAAGGATTTGACTCGGATAATAAGCCAAAATTATATACCAAAAAAGATGTAAGCGAAATTTAGTTTTTCTTACTTTCTTGTTAATTTTCTAATCACCTTCATAAAAAGTTCTAACTTTAATTTAATTTAATTTAATATCAGAGATTATCACAATAATCTTTGTAAATACAGTGTTAGTTGATGTAATTCAACAAATCCTGCAAAAAAGTATGTTTATTATATTCTTACATAAATTTAAGATCGCCGTTATTCGTCAAGCGTTTTGAAGTAAAAGCACAAAAAACGGCGAATGGTCAAACAAATAATATTTTTGGTTTCCAGTCAAATTATGATTACCTTTTCAAAACCTCTACACGAGACGTCTAATTACCGCTTAAGAAAGAGGATACCATAATTAAGGGCATATAGAAAAGTTCAAGTTATAATTAGGTTGATGATATGAATCACATGATGCCAAAAGAAATTAAGTTGGTGATAAACTAAGAAGGTTTCAAAGTAATATCGATGTATATCCATTACGTATGTATATTATTTACGTCTAAAATTTTAATATACGGTGACTTTGTTCTAAAATATATATCTTATTTTGCTAATTGAATAATATATTTATTGGATTAATATTTTTTTTTTACATAATTTAGATGCGTTCGACGTGTGATGTCCCCGTGTAGACCAAGAAGCACATTATTTGATCCTTAATTTCACCCTAAAAATTAAGCATGATGGTGTAACATATTAACTTATGCTACATCATCCTGACCCAACACAAATAGAAATCTTTGATTATATTCTTCTTCCACGACTTTTCTATGTGTATATCGTGCAACCAATTTATGTCACTATCATCACACATGCAGTGACTAGTTTTTTCCATGTTTTTTTCTTTCTCATATGGCTGGCTGCTGGTGCAATGAATTTATCTTCTCAAATCGTTTCCTTTACATTTTAAAATCATTTAATTTGTCTAAAAACGATATTTATTTTTGTGAACTACGGTGCACTACTACATGCTGGTTATTTTCCTATTAAACAACCCAAATTTTTCTTTTTGTCATCTAGCATGTTTGTACAAATTCATTTTTTAAATATAATACTTGCCTAACAACGTCCTAGATGTTTATATGACATTATAAATCAAGAAGAGTAGGTTAAGTTTTGTGAATATATGTGATGACTGTATAAAAAAAAATTAAAAAAAAATATGTGATGACTGTATCAGATAAATATGTATGTCGAGTTTGATTTGGAAATTTGACTAACTTATACAACGACTAAGTTATATAATAAAATAATAAAAAATGGCGAACTACTCTCTAGTCTAGTGAAGTAACTTACCCGACATAATAAATTTGTTGAATGGGTCAGTCAAACTTGTAAACCAAAATGCCTCATCTATTTTTTTTTATATTCTCTGTCGATTAAGTTATAATTTATTCAATTGTATGACGCATTCGAAGTAGAAGTTTTTCTTTTTTACCAATAAAATAAAATTTTAAATGTCAATGTCAAAAGAATGAATTATATATATTTTATTGCTTAAAATGTTTTAGTTTACCTTTATATTTTCACATTACACTTAAGAATTTTCTAGTGTACTTATTACAAAAAATATCAATGAAAGTTTTATATATTTTCTGTTAGCATTAGAAATTTCAAATTTTGAAATGCTTAAAATTCTGAAGTGTAAGAAATAAAGCAAAATAGTGTTATTTTAGCAAGACACTATTATGCCTTAATAAAATTCAATCCTTTTTTTGTTATATGTATGTCCATTTTTGTGAAAATGACACATGTTAAATCATAGTATTGATTTTTTCTTTTCCACTTATCAAAGAGATTAACACGAAAAATCCTTGACCTGGTTAAAACACCATATCCTCAGTCTATCCTTTAATTTTGATGTCATCGCTTTCAATTTGTCTCTTAGAGCTTCTAGTCTGACAGCAGACTCACTTGCTATTGCTAATTAAGGAGATTCTCCTAAACTTTGCTTTAGGTTTTTGATTAAACGAAAGACCTTTCTCTGCCCCCCGGAAAAAAGTATTGATTTTTTTCTTTTTTGACATAATCATTGTATTGATTATGAGAGATTTTAATTTTCAAGACTGTTTCTTACTACAGTACTGTGTTAACATTAGTGTTGGACCTGTTGGATGTTATTTTTTACGCCTTTGCTTTGATCCAATTTCATAAAAAAATATGACTGGTAAAGATTTACAACATTCATATGAAAATCCTTAGTGCAATTACAATTTTTTTTATAAAAAGGTAGATCTTTCTATGAAACAAAATGTCAAACTTCTCCATTAATTTATCTCGTCTCTTGAAAGAAGAGTATATGAATATATCCTTAAAACTTTAATAAGCTCTGATGAAATTCAAGCGTCTTTGATTTTTTCACCTTGCCCAAAATCTGGTGGTTTGACTTTAGCTTTTGCATTTACATTGAAGCTTTGTTATTTATTATTACCCAATGGTTGCAATTTCCCAATTCTATGATATTGTTTACCGTCATGCATGCCTCTAGAGTCTTAAATCATGCATGAGATATCATATACTTATGATTTAGTACTATAGTATAGAAATAATTTGATGTCGTTAATTAAAGATTCCTGATTAATCTTGATGCAAAAGAAGTTATTGCAAATAATATGAAGAAAAAAACAAAAGTACAACATACTAAATCGTAGCAACCCAACTCAACTGCGACAAAACCACGTGTTAGAAAGAAATGCTAGAATCTGTTTTTTTGTTCGTAGAGTAGTAACGAATACTTTTCAACACCAACTAAAAAGATTAAAAAAAAAATGATGAAACTGTAGTTTAGTGCCAATAGCCATCATCAATATTGAATCTTCATGAAAAAGTACCGAATTCAGTTGTTGTCAATAATTCATTAAGTGTTTTAACAAAATAAAATAAAATAATTCATTAAGTGCCAATGGCTATTGACAACAACCGCAACATCTTCAGCCTCCAAAGCGATAACACTTGTTGCACCCACGCACGTCCTCTAACGTGGGTCCGTATGTCCACCCCTGATCTGGACATGAGCTTTGGAGACATTTTACGTGCACCAGATGTAGACATTATTTGGAGTGCACCTGTGCAAGAAAAATCAAGTCTTAATTAATGATAATTCAACGACTAACAAAAGTGAACATGGAAAGAAATATCTTCAAATCTTGAGGAGTACACTATTAGGGTTGGTGGCCGTGAACCCTACGAAATATAAACATGTTTATGAAGCTTCTAGTTCTCGGTAGGTTAGTTGTTCATTTGAGAGTTTACATAGAAAACAAATCAACTTTTAAGGACTACACAAGTATGTGCAGTTGAAAAGTGTAGAGATTGTTTTTCTGGTTTTTGTTAAAGAAAAAGTAGAAATTGCTGTATGACGAAGTATGGGTTCAAAAGTAAGGCTGCTTTAGTATGCCCTTTAACATAAAAAACAAACTATATATGACTGCGCAATCCCATTAGCTGCAACTTGTTAGAATGTTATAATTCAACAAAACATATAATAATTTGCAAGGACTGCAACAAAATCAATGTTTTTGAAAACTAGACCGACCGTACCAGTCAGACCAGGAATCATTTACTTAGCCGAGTCCAAATTAAATTTAAACCCAAATTCAAATTAAACCGATAAAACTTATGAAAATCGTCAAACCAATGATCCAATTTGATATCAAAATTGGGTTCACATATTTAGATCATAAGTTATTATTATTATTATTATTATTTTGAGAAAAGATTTTCTAGTTAATTGCAAAAAGAATTAAAACATACAAAAATTCAACCTAACCTTAGAGTTTGAAAAGTAGGCCTAAGCCCAAATAAAATACATAGCACAAGAAACCCATATCAAAGACTGAAAAGTAGGACAATTAAGCCTGGATAATATTGTTATTGTCTAAGAAGCGGTCCATTCAATGAGAAGAAAGAAGGGTCGCAATGGATGGATGTTGTTGAAACTGGACTTGGAGAAAGCATATGATCGCATAAGGTGGGATTTCTTGGAGGATACATTGCTTGCAGTTGGTTTTTCAAATTTATGGATTAAGTGGATTATGTAGTGTGTCACAAACCCATCAATGAACATTCTGTGGAATGGAGAAACAACAAAGTCTTTCAAACCTTCTAGGGGTTTACGTCAAGGAGATCCATTATCTCCATACTTGTTTGTCCTGTGTTTGGAGCACCTTTGTCAGATGATTGATAGAGCCACAGCAGGGAAGAAATGGAAGCCAATTAGGCTATCACAAGGTGGACCTTTCCTCTCGCATATCTGCTTTGCAAATGTCTTGATTTTTTTTGTAGAAGCATCAGTTGCACATATCAGAGTCATTCGTGGGATTCTTGAGCAATTTTGTCTTGCTTCAGGACAGAAGGTGAGCCTTGACAAGTCAAAAGTTTACTTCTCCAAGAATGTTTCAAGGGATATGCAGCGGTTGATATCAGAGGAGAGTGGTATTAAATCAACGACGGATCTGGGGAAGTATCTTGGGATTCCGATTTTACAGAAGAGGCTGAATAAGACGATGTTTGGGGAAGTTCTGGAACGGGTTTCTTCGAAATTAGCAGGATTTAAAGAGAAATGTTTGAGTTTTGCGGGTCGGCTCAATTATACGAGAGCTGTGTTAGGAGCAATTCCTATCCACACTATGAGTGTTATCTCTCTACTAAAATCGTTGTTGGATGAGTTGGAGAAGGTGTCACGTTCCTTTCTGTGGGGTGGTACCATGGAGAAGCGAAAACAACATCTGGTAGCCTGGGATAGGGTGTGTGCTCCGAAAGGTGAAGGCGGCTTGGGTATTAAGAGACTCCAAGAGATGAACAAGGCGTTACTTGCTAAAGTGGGGTGGAGGTTACTGAGTGACCAGCAAAGTTTATGGGCTCGTGTTTTCCGATGTAAATACCGAGTAGGGGATCTCAGAGTGGTGGATTGGTTAAAACCAAAAGGATGTTGGTCTTCTACTTGGAGAAGTGTAGCAGTTGGTATCTGAGAAGTAGTTCTACCAGGACATGGCTGGGTTGTGGGTGATGGGAGGCATATTTGTTTCTGGAAGGATAAGTGGTTGTTGGAGGAGCCTATCCTTAATACACTACTGAATGGGATCCCTGAGAGCAGAATGAATGAATTGGTAAATGACTTATGGGAAGATAGGAGGTGGTGGATGATGGATAGAATAGCACCTTGGGTCTCAGAGGACATCAGACTTCGACTTGGGGTTGTGGTTTTGGACACGTTTTCTGGGGCCAGGAATCGCATATCATGGCCAGAGATGACTAATGGACAGTTCACAGTTAAGTCATCGTATTCCATGCTCATGTGTAACTTGAGCGATGGTCCTCAGCTTGATCGTTTTTGGGCTCATGTTTGGGGAGTTGTGTCACCGCAGAAGGTGAAGGGTTTTTTGTGGTTGGTAGGACATCAGGCTCTTATGTCGAATTCTGAGAGGTTTCGTCGCCATCTCTGTGATTCATCGGAGTGTGAGGTTTGTAAAGGTGGAGAGGAAACTATACTCCATATATTGAGGGACTGTCCGGCAATGAATGGGGTTTGGAAGTGTCTTGTACCAGTTCAAAAACAACCTCGGTTTTTCTCTGCGTCCTTACTTGAATGGCTGTTTACTAATCTGAATGTGGTGACAAGTTCCCGGAGTTTACTGTGGTCTACATTCTTTAGTGTTGTGGTATGGTGGGGATAGAAGTGGAGGTGTGGCAATGTGTTTGGGGTTTAGGGTAAATGCAGAGACAGGGTGAAGTTTCTGAAGGACCTAGCTAGAGAGGTTCAACTGGCTCATCAAGCTAAGTGGATGACGAAACCGGCGCCGACGAGGGAGGAGCGGTTAATAGGTTGCTCTCGTCCACAGAGCGGATGGTGGAAAATGAATACCGATGGTGCTTCGAGAGGGAAACCGGGTTTAGCAGCTGCCGGTGGTGTTTTAAGAGATAAACAGGGGAATGGCAGACAGGTTTTTCTCTTAATATTGGTATTTGCTCAGATCCAATGGCGGAATTGTGGGGGGTATACTATGGACTGTGTTTGGCATGGGATAAGAGAGTGGAGCAGTTGGAGTTGGAGGTGGAAAGTGAGATAGTGGTCAGTTTTTTACGGACAGGGATTAGTGTGACTCATCCGCTGTCTTTCCTGGTACATATGTGCCATGGCTTCATATCAAGGGACTGGGTGGTCCGGATTACGCATGTGCATAGAGAGGCTAACCGTCTTGCCGATGACTTGGCTTCCTATGCTTTTTCTTTACAGCTTGGTGTTCATTTGTTTGAGTTTGTTCCGCATTGTGTTGCGGTTTTGCTTTCGCAGGATGTTAGTGGTTATGTTACACCACGAACCGTTTGTATTTGATTTTATTTTTTCTTAATAAGTTAGGGGAGTTTGTTCTACCAAAAAAAAAGAATTAAAACATACAAAGGTTCAGCCCAACATTAGAGTTTGAAAAGTAGGCCTAAGCCCAAATAAAATACATAGCACAAGAAACCCATATCAAAGAGTGAAAGTTGAACCGATAGTCTGGTAATAGAACATTGAACTGTCATCATAGATCGGAGTACAAGGATTGGCGTTGCATAAGAGGCAGTTAGGGTTTGTTTGGAGCCCCCAGTTTAAGAGGCGGTCCCGAGTTGGACAGCGATTGAGAATGAAAATCCAGGTCAAGAAATTATGCTTACGGATAGCCCCGGAGGTCCACACAACCTTCCTCCAAGGGACCAGGGGGAAGTCGCCCCTGAGCAGTCGATAAATCATGCCCGTAGAGAAACAGGTAAGGACCTTACCTTCCGGTTCCCATTCATAGTAATCTTCCTCATCCCTCAGGGTAGTAGTGGTTAAGTGAATTGAAAGTGCTACATGTTCCTCCGTTCTGGCATGCGGAATGTTCCATTGGCCTCCACGATAAATTTGACTTAGTTTGGTGCTCAGGGGGATCCCCAACCTCGAGTTCCCTGGTGATGACAAGAAATCAGTTAGTTTTCCAAAGGGCGTCCAGTTATCCGTCCAAAACTGACAATTAAGCCCATTCCCAATCTTCAATTTGATCCACTTATATGCATCATCTCTTATCTTCACTAATTTATTCGTAATCCAAGAGTATCTTGGTCGTTGCTTCATTGTCCAGAAGTTATTTAAGGAGCCTCGGAGGAAATGTAGTTTGAACCAAGCTACCCAAACAGACCCCCACCTGAAGAAAATAAGCCAAATAAGCCGTAGAGTACAAGCCCTGTTCGAAAGGTAATGTCTTTCAGACCCAATCCTCCTTGATCTTTCGTTTTCATTATTGTTTCCCAAGAGACCCTAGCAGAATAGTGACTCGAAGCTTCTTTTCCAGAGATATGCACTACAGAGTGAGTTGATCTTCGCAACACACTGTTTAGGGAGAACAAAGGTAGAACACCAGAAGTTTGAGATCCCAGCTATGATTGTGTTAATCAGCAAGAGCCGACCCGCAAAAGATAAGTATTTAGAGGACCAGTTGCTTAGTTTTCCTTTAACTTGCTGCAAAAGTGGCTCACAATCCTGCATAAACTTTTTTGTGCACAAGGGGACACCAAGATAGCGAACAGGTAGGTGCCCATGTGATAGTCCAGTGGTGACCTTTATAAGTTCAATTTTCGCTTAACTAAGCCCTCCTGCAAAGAAAGACGATTTCTCAACACTAATGGCAAGTCCTGAACTTTGTTCAAACTTGAGGAGAACTTGTAGGACATTTTGGATAGAAGGAAGAGAGCCATCCAAAAATATAAGGAGATCATCAGCAAAACAGTGGGTATTGTCCTAACCAGGAAGGTGGTAAGACTATCCGGGAAAAGTCCTAACCAGTGGGTATTGACCAAAATACGATCAAGTTTTTTGGCAATTGGTCTTGCAGGTTGGTTTTTGGTCCTACAAGTCCATCTGGTTAAGGCAATCCCGAAGTTCACACATGTGAGGCGTCAAACAGTTAACTGAAATGCTTGAATGCTCCATGGGGTGGATGATCTGATTCAAATCTCCTCCTACTAACCAGGGGCATGAATCCAATCCAAAGGATTGTTGTAGTTGCAGTAATTCTATCCACAGGTTAGTTCTTTCATCACGGCTATTACTAGCATAAACTGCTCTGAAGACAAACTGGATCTTACCCCCAATAATTACTTCGCAGGTAAGACTCTGTTTCGATTGATGCAGAACTCGGAGGGCTGCAGGATTTTTCCAAATGATAACAATTCGGCCATCCTCATCAGACAAGTGATTTGAGGTAAAGTTCCATCCAGGACAAACTTTTGTCATAATCCGGTTCAAATTTAAATCTTTGATATGTGTTTCCAAAATTGCTCCAAAAAGGGGTTGATGGCTTCTGAGCCAATCACCTAAAGGTCGATGCTTATCCGGGTCATTTAGGTCTCGAATATTCCAAAAAAATTGTTTTGTATTCATAATTGATGAGCATGGGCTTCTTCCTGTGCAGGGACCGTACCGACAGTGTGGAGCTCATCTATAGTAACTGGTGGGACCAAAAAAGTAGATAGGGAAGGATTAGGGGACACACTTGGTAGGGGATTAGAGGAAGGGTCAGAAGTAGAGGGTGGACTAAGGAGAGATGGGTGGGATCGAGATCTTTTGAGATTAGGTGTTTTGTTAAAGTTTGGAGGTGGGGAGTGGGGATAAGGCATTCCTTGTGGAGTATATGAAGCAGGAAGACCAACTATCCAGGGGGTGAGTGTGCAATTATTATAGAGGGGTAGGCTAGAGGTGGTGGGACACAGTTGGGTGGTAGATGGGGTATTTACTTTAGGGAGGGGAGGAGTTATGGTTGCAGTTGGGATAGAGGGTGGGAGGGAGGAAGGGATAGATAGCGTATTTAAAGAAGGGGGTTGGGTCATATCCAAAATAGTAGTTTCAATGGGTAAAACAGAGAATGAGTTTGAGGATTCAATGGTCTGTGGAGCAGGGAAAGGAGACTTTTTGGCGAGAGAGGAAGGAGGATCCTTACTTGCTGCTGATGTAGACACACCAGAAGCCAAAGGAGTGAGCTTTGAGGTAACTATTGGGCCTTTTGGGATAGCTAGAACAGTTTTTTTCCACCACTTTCTTTCCTTTGGAGGATGCGGTGGCTTTGACTAGTGCATCCTGAACAGGTGGTAGCAAGAGGCAGTTACGAGCCACATGTCCTAGTTCCTTACAGTGGGAGCAAGTGGCAGGGAGCCAGGGGTAATCAACACCAATTTCAACCACCTGTCCATTTGTCCCTGGTGAACTCCACTATATCAGGCAGCTTTTTGGTAAGATCAACCACTACTTTGGCATGAGATAACTGTAAGCTGACTAGATTAAGAGTAAAGTCGTGGGTTTCTTTAGGATCACCAACTAACCCTACAATAATGCTTATGCCTTCCTTAGTACGAAGATCCAGTGGTATATCGCGCATGTGGATCCAGATGGGAATGGAGTCAAGGGCAGGAGAAACATTGGAGTAATGAGGGGACCACGGGGCAGTATGAAACATGGAGTCACCAATGTATCATATACAGTTTTTCAAGGACCTTTTGGCGAATGTACTCATTGGGAATCCGGACAAGAGCAGTCCTAGACAGGTGGTTAACATGAATTTCTAACCGATTACCTTTACCCCACATATGATTCAGAACACTCTGAATTTGATGATACAGAGGGGGCCTACCATTGAAGAAGCAAATCATGAAATCCTTATGCATCTCAGCTCCTCTTTGGAAAACCAAATATGGAATGTGCGTGGTGGGCTTACCAGCTTCCGTATAGGAGACTTGAGCAAGCCGTTTCAGAGATTTATCAGTAGATTTCCTTAATTTTTCAGCCAAGGCTCGAGCAGTAGGTTTTAAATGAGGCTCAATACCTCCTTGGTTCAAAGAAGAACTGGTAGTGACTATGGGGACTCCCATACCATTAGGCTTAGGAGGACATGATCTAGATTTAGACGGGTGTGGTTAGGTTGGGATGGTTGAGATGGTTCGGTGGGGATCTGGGGAGTTGGATTAGGAAGGGTTTGACAAGATGGAGTTTGACATGGTGGGGAAGTGGCTGGAGAGAGAGGAGTTGAAGCTTTATTGGTATGAATAGGTGAAGTTGACTTTGGAGCAAGCACAGTAAATTTCTCAATTATAGTTGCCTTTTTCGTAACAGTACAATTAGATCTAGAATTGTACCATTGAGGGTTGACTTTTGATGGAGGCGAAGTACCAACCTTGTGCATTTCCACATCAGTAGTTGAAATATTCAGTACAAGCACCAGAGTAGGACCAACCACAACAAGCCGACGGGATTTGGCAGTTTGTAATGGTTTGGCTACAATGGAAGATAACAGAGGGAAAAGGGCAAGGGAATACGAGGTATCAGGGTCAGTGGGATCAGGTGGGAGGAGAGGACGGGAAAGGGGACTATCACCAGCGATGAGCGGCGTCGGACTCAGGGCGGAAACACGACCATCAAGAAACCAGCTGTTTGCCATTGGAAACCGTATCAGAAAGAACTTTTATTTTATCAATCCAACTTGTTCTTTTCTTCCTTTAGATCATAAGTTATTCTACATTTAATTTTAAACTTTTTGATTTAAACTATATGTAAGTGATAATATCATAAATTAATCGAGTTCTTACATTTTACTTGGATTACATTAGTTCACAAGAAAATTATATTTAAATTTGTAGAGCTCTCTAAATACATAGAAATGTCTCACAAAAGAAAAAAGTTGTAGAGCTCTCTAAATACATAGAAATGTCTCACAAAAGAAAAAGAAAAAAACTGTTATAAACAGGATAATAACATATGTGATTATCCATCACATAATTTCTACTCTAAATAAAGTTGATCTTACCTATATTTACCTTAGTCCCTAAG
Organism: Camelina sativa; assembly: GCF_030686135.1. Lineage (NCBI taxonomy): Eukaryota > Viridiplantae > Streptophyta > Magnoliopsida > Brassicales > Brassicaceae > Camelina > Camelina sativa. Next base: position 4,376,286 of record NC_141895.1, on the reverse strand, counting down.
TTACTTGTATATATATATATATATATATATATATATATATATATATATATATTGTATGTATGTATTTTAGCTTAGTCACCAAGTTTCTGTACTATATATTGGTGGTGGATGAAGACAAGAAATAATAACACAATAAGAAGTAGAGCGAAGAACTTCATTCGTTTACTTACCTCTCGTCTCTCTCTTTCTATTATAATAGTATATATTATTATACATACATATATACAGATATATATATAATATAATTTTATTATATATTTATTTTATGTTTTATAATACGTTATCAGCACGATGTCTTTACCGCTGGAGTTTTTACGAGGTAAGTAAATTTATATTGTTTCCATATATGTTTTTAATACATAAATATTATAAACATCGTGAAATTATACTTTTTTCCGGATTGATCATCATAAGTTGTAGGTGTTGCCTCTTTTAAGATCAAATCTATAGCTAAATCATATCCGGATAGATCGTTATATATATGGTAGGCTCTGCCTCCTTCACAATCAAATAAAAGCTATGTCTTTTCCGAATAGATAGATCGTTATATATGGTAGGTTCTGGCTCCTATACGATCATATAAAGGGCTATTCAATTTTGGATAGATCGCTTTATATGGTGGGCTTTGCCTCCTTCCAGATCTAACAAAAGACTATTTCTTTTCCGGAAAGATCGTTAAAAATGGTAAGCTATGCTTCCTATATGATCAAATATAAAGGCTAAATCATTTTCTCGATTGATCGTTATAACTAGTAGGTTTTACCTCCTTTGCGATCAAATATGTAGCTATGTTATATCTGAATTGATCGTTTGATATATGGTAGGCTCTGCCTCCTTCACGATCAAATAAAATCTATGTCTTTTCTAGATAGATATATCGTTATATATGGTAGGCTTTGCCTCCTTTACGATCATATATAAAGCTATATAATATTTGGATTGATCATTTGATATGGTAGGCTTCGCCCCTCCTTTACGATCTAACAAAAGGCTATGTCCTTTCCCGAATGATTGGCTTTGCTTTCTATACGATCAAATATAAGGCTATGTCATTTCCGGATTAATTGTTATATATATAGAGGTTCTGCCTCATTCATGATCAAATGAAAATCTATGTCTTTTCCAGATTGATCGTTATACATGATAGGCTCTACCTACTCTACGATCAAAAAAAAGTTATTTCTTTTAAATTCTTATATATAAGGCTATAACTCTTATTTTATTTTCTGAATTTATAGTTTGTTTATTTTATTTTGTTTATTCACAAAAGAATCATTGTATGTGTTATATAAGATTTAAAGACAATGAAATGTCTTTATAATCAAAAATATATTTATCTTATGAGAATATATAAAGCACATGTACATATATTTTATACAGTGCAAAAGTAATTGGAAGGTATAGATGAGCTAGTCTCTCGACTTCCAAAGACATCAGATTCATAATTATCGATGTCTAGTGTTCTCCAAAGTCTCAAAGAAACTCATGGAGTTTTAATGACATTTTGTCTTAATAAAATTATTATGTTGAGACTAAAAATATGGTATCACAAGTTCGACCATATTGGAGACACGCATGTATATGATTACATCATGCAAAAAGAAAGATGGCAAAATAATAGTAAATATGAAATTCTTTTATGCTTCAAGTATAACATTACCGGTCAAGCCATCCCGGTCAATCAATGATATTAAAAATCATTGAGAATTTGTTCAGAGGAACAAAAGTACTTTCACAAGTATTGCATGTACCCGTTCACATTTCATGAGGTTATAAGCTTTGCACTTCATTCATAGTTCATGTAATATCTAATTTATTTAAGTTTATTTAAATTATTTAAAAATTTATTGTTTACGGAGTCGATGGTTATATACCTCCTCCTTATTTTGTAGTAGGTTATGCCTCCAGAATCATATCATGTTGGCCCATTCACCATCCTTTTGGATTAACAAGCTCATTGTATATATACGATAGTTTGATTTCTTTGATAAATCCCCAAATGAAACTCCAAATATAACCGATCTAAAAATAAGATTCGGTCAGAGGTGAATGGACATAAAATTCATCATCTTAAAAAGCGGTAATACTAATTTCACATCTTATAAGGATCTAAGATAGTAGACATAACCAAAATCGGTATGTTGTTGATCCTAAAGTGGGATTCAGTACGAGATAAATGAACTCCAAAAGTTATCATCTCAAGGGGGAGAATTAAAAGAATCCCACATCGACAATAAATCAAAAAACTTTGGTGAATTTGACACCCCAGAGCGATATAACTTTGGTGAAGTCATATCCTTTAGTTTATCACATATATGAATCGCATGTGATAAAGTGGAACATCCATGATGTTCACTCTTGAAATGAGCTATAATAAATCGTTCATAGCGCAACCCCAAGAGATTGCAAAACGGTTCTTGGTGATTTAATCTCTATGTCAAAACATGGAACATGCAGTTTTTCATGTAGTCAATATTATATATAAGGCCAACATTTTGTAAAGAAATATTTCTCCCATGTTATGTATTATGGTTAGAGATTATATATTTCTCATTTTGAATCTTATGGGTGTGCGTGATATATATTATAAATGCTCCTCTACATCGCATAAAAATATCATCCAAAGAGGATGAAATACATTGATGCGGGAGATGAGTCTCCGCTCTATTAATATAGAGCCATCTTATGAGAGATGTGCATATTGCAATAGTTGCATATCATCAAGTTGGATGATAAAAGTTCTCCGCCATTATGGGAGAATCATCGAATAGTTTTGGATCTTTTTACAAATGAATCTAACGAATATGAACTTGAAAGTTCAAAAGTTCAACAGATCACTATTCAAAATATATATTGCAAATCAAATGCAAAAAGCTGGTGGATGAGATTTCATATAATTATTGATCCTCACATAAATGAATATGAACTTGTAATTATGAGAAATATCACATCCTAGCTAAAAATGCTCCAATAAAAATATGTCTCTGACGGATGACATACTAAGTCTATAACACATACAAAACGTGATAGACTACTTTGGTCCCTAAGATAAATAAAATCCTCAAAAAAAAAAAGAGCAAATTAAAAACAGGATTATACTCTCAAAAGAGGAGCAAATAAACTCTTAAAGAGGAGTAGATAGACTCTTTAAGAAGAGCTAATAAACTCCCAGAGAGGAGCACATAGACTCCTAAAGAGGAGCAAGATACTCCTCAAGATGAGTAGAGAAAGCGATTGATATGGTTAATAACGAAAGCAGGTACCTGAATAAAATCATTTATATAATGATTAAAGTGATCTCGATTAACCATGTCATTATGGGAAATTGGAACCGAAGACATGCATGTCGACAATAAAATGATATAGCGCAAATGTGATTAATGAGGATCATAACTCTCTGCTCTGTGAGCATATAAAGATATATTTTGGCCAATAAAAGAGGTAATCAAGTCTATATTAAACTCGTATGAAAGACGAGTAATTTTTGGACTAGTGGTCCAAGCATCAAAAGGGTATAATGATATATAACAAAATGGTGTCTCGCGCCATGTTTTGTTAAAATACCCTATCAAACAAAATATATGCTATATGAATGACTTGAAATATGCTTTATGGGATGCTTGAAGAGCTTATCCTGAAAAATATATGATATCATAATTATGTTCTCGAGAATTCATAACAGTGATGATTTTGAACAACATCAAAAACTCTTGAAGAGTTATTTGGAATAAAAGATCTTGGAAAGACAAAAATGTCTCCAGATATTCTAAACTAAACATCTATCGAAATAGATGTTATACTAATTACTTCTAAAGGAAGTCAAATATATATATATATATATATTTATATAAGATCATATATAAATGCTGACAAGCATTTATATATCTTATGAATTATGCATAGCATTTTCTACTAATCTTTTTGCAGCATATAACTCATTCTCTATGAGTAGATTTTGAGTATGAGTTAAAACATATCTTTTATTGCAAAGGTATGATTAACTTGGACTTAATATATTTTGGAACCCCCAAGTTTGGTTTAGTTGGTTTTGCAGATAGAAGATCTATATCGGATCAATATAAAGATAAATCGCAAAACAACGACTTCGCGACGTTTCAGTAATAGACTTTGGCCGTCGCTTGTTCAAATCATGCCAAAATAATTGTGCTTCATATGCCGTATCGAGAATCCCTAATGGCTCAGTTGATGCCCAAACGTCAACCAATAGTTCTCTACCTAAGATTGGAGCCTCGTAACATGTTGGCGAAGAACTTTAAACAGTGGGTTCAATCGACATCAACTAGTTAATTATTGTTGAAGACTGTTGTATATGTCACCCAAATCAAAGGAAGCTACCCAAGAGCGACAAAACAAGACATATTCCTCTCTTACAGTCAAGAACTCGAGAAGAATAAGGAAGTTGATAGTTAGTCCATCAACTCAAGTAACAATGTAGCAGAGTTACTTATAAAGGGGGAGAATATGATGATCCACGTGACTGTACTCTTTTTCCCTTATCATGGTTTTTATCCCACTGGGTTTTTCCATGAAAGGTTTTTAACGAGACAGCAAATAACACGTAAAGTATCGATCTCAAAGAAGAATGTCAATGGTGAAGGTCTATCTCTCTCCAGAAGAATATAGAGAATGATCGATATGGATCATCTACGAAGATATGAAGAAAAGTAGACATGTTTGTTCGAAGGAAAGAATGATCGATATGAGTCATCTACGAAACCTATGAAGAGAAAAAGACTCATTTATTCCTTATCATGATTTTTATTCTATATAGTTTTTCTATGATAAGGTTTTTAGCGAGGCAGTACACAATAAGTAAATGATGATGTATAGGGGTGTCAAGTTGGGTAAACCAACCCAAACCAACCCATAACCATAGAGATTTAGTATTAAATGGATAATGAGTCAACTCAACTCATTAAGCAAATGGTTTGGATCAACCCACAAACTCATTTAGCTTAATGGATTAATGGGTTAAATGAGTTGATCCATTTTAGCAACCCACAAATTTAGTCTTTGTGTAATTTTATAAAATCATCAAAGCTTATGTAATTTTATACATAAACTGTTTATCATAAACATGATATATGTCTCCAATATTGCAATACATGTCAATACAAAAAACTATAAATTTTAAAACAAAGTTTCAACTTGAAACTTTCAAGTAAGCTAAATGAGCTAACACCTTGACTGCTCTGGACGCCTTGTACTCCTCTGGACACCTTGGACTCCTCTGGACACCTTGACTGCTGCACATGCTCCACACGCACATGAATCCTCTTCCTTATGATCCTCATAAAAACATCATAAAAACTAATCTGCGGTTTTATGTAACTTTCACCTCTGAATGATGGCAGTTTTAAGTCTCTGGTCTTGTAGGGCAGGAATAATCCACAGAATTTGGATCCGATCGAATAATAACAGTCTCGCCATTGTCATCTACAATTTATAAGAGAAAATTTAAGTAATTCAAACTAATCCAAGTAAAGCAAACTGATAAACTATAGTATTTCTTACCTTCTTCATCCACCTTGTAACCATGTATCCAAGAACGAGTGCATAACAAAGCTTGCACATTACTGGGAAGGAGTCGGCTCCTATACTTGTTAATCAAATGAGCTCCAATACTAAAGGAAGACTCAGCAGCTACAGTGGTTATCGGAATACTAAGAATATCCATGGCCATGTATGTTAAAGCACCAAAACGGTGGCTGTTCTCTCTCCAATAATGCAGAACATTAAGATGAGGATGACTTTTCATCTCTAACTTTGGTTCCTCTAAATACATACGCAAAGCTGACTTGCCTTGTTCAATATAATCTGGGACATCATCCAAATCAAACAAATCCTGTATCATTACAATTTAAACACATTAGAAACTTAAACGGTTAAACCATCAAACAAACTTAAACTTACAAGTACAAAAACTTACATCTTGTACGTCTAAGCTTCCTCTACCTCTTTTAGGAGCATAAGACTCTGATCTTGCACAACTCACAACTGGAGTCAAAGGAAATTTTTTTCGATATTCTTCAAAGAGTTTATAAAGCTCACTCTCAAGGTGATCAATTTTTGCTTGTGAACTAAATGGATCAAGTTCATCATAGCATTGCTTCAAAAGTCTAAATTTCATCCTAGGATCTAGAACAGCTCCCAAAGCAAGTATAACACTGTACTACTCCCAATATTTATCATATTTCAGCCTCATCTTATGTATCATCTCTCTAATCATGTTGTCATCATGATTCCTATTCACTTCCAACAAACACTGAATCTTCCATACATGCCCAAAGTACAAGTTAGATGTAGAATAACTTCTTCCAGACATCAAAGTAGTAATACTATAGAAGGGCATCAAAATCTCATGAATCAACTTTGCTCTCTTCCAATCTTGAGTTGAGGGACAATGTTTGTAATTTTTGTCAACCACTTTAAACCTATTTAAAGCACGCTCATACTTTAAAACCTTCTCTAGCATTAAGTAAGTTGAATTCCATCTATGCTGAACATCCAAAGACAAAAGAACTTCACCATCACCTTCTACACATTCCCCAAATGCAATACGTCTAGACTTTGAGCCTTTAAGATACTTTACAGTTTCTCTGATCTTAGTCAATGCACCACTAATAACAAATAAACCATCCTGCACAATAAGATTCAATATGTGTGCACAACATCTCACATGGAAAAATTCTCCTTTACACAGCAAATCATTATCTAAATTAAGCCTATCCTTTAATATGTCTTGCAATGTTCCATTAGCTGTAGCATTATCCAGAGTCAAACTAAACACCTTTTTCTCTGTCCCCCACTCTTTTAAGCATTCATGAATCTTACCAGCTAATGCATCACCAGTGTGAGGAGGAAGTATATCACAAAATGAAAGAATTTTGCTATTCAAAATCCATTTTGCAATTCAAAATCCATTTTGCATCAACATAGTGTGCAGTCACCACTATATATCCATCTCCATAAGCAGTAGTCCAACAATCAGAAGTTAAACACACTCTACTATGAATTTTTTCCAACTCAGACCTTAATCTCAGCTTTTCCTTCTCCCAAGTTTTGACCACATCAGCAGCAGCTGTGTTTCTAGTATAGCATTTATAATTTGGGTTTAAATAACTATGAAAATCCCTAAGCTCCTCATATTCAACCACAAGAAAAGGTAGATTATGTCGTATAATCACCCTACTAAACTTCTCCCTAGCAATTTTATCATCAAACTTCATCCTCTTTCTTTCTACATCCACATTTAGTGAGCATTTTTCATAATGTCTTTTCAAATTAGATGTTCCACTAGTAGGCTGCCACAGATAACTCTTTGGACATTTCTTACAATAAGCCCTTTCTTCACCATCATCAGATTTTTCTATTACAAAGTAATTCCATATTAATGACCTCTTACTTCTTTTTTCATGATGAGAAGAACTTACTAGTGTTCTAGATTGTGATGCACTTGATGATGATGATTGTCCAACAAGACCACTAGGGGGTTCTTCTTCATCATTCAATTCATCAATCATTTGTTCTGCAAACCAAAACACAAAAAATCGTATTTCATATCAGCCCAAAACGAGACAATATAGCAAATAACTAGCACATAACTGCTAGAACAACAACACCAAGCTAAAACCCTTAAACCATTAGAGACACCACATCCACTTAAACCACAGCTAGAACAACAACACCAAGCTAAAACCCTTAACCATTTTACACATCCACTTAAACCACAGCTAGAACAACAACACCAAGCTAAAACCCTTAAACCATTAGAGACAAACACTTAATCGAATCAAGCTAAACACTTAATCGAATCAAGCTAAACACGGAATCAATCGAATCGAATCAAGCTAAACACGGAATCAATCGAATCGAATCAAGCTAAACACTTAATCGAATCAAGCTAAACACTTAATCGAATCAAGCTAAACACGGAATCAATCGAATCGAATCAAGCTAAACACGGAATCAATCGAATCGAATCAAGCTAAACACTTAATTGAATCAAGCTAAACACGGAATCAATCGAATCCACAAAAGAAACAAATCAAAAAAATATGAAGCATGAGAACATAATTTAAATGGGTTTAAGTGGGAGACAAGATTTAGATCATACCCATGTATCCGAAGTCTGAGTCGATCGAAGAAGACGAAGTGGGAGAGAAATCGAAATCGAAATCGAAAGTATTGATATCTTCATAAGAAATGAAAGATGGTTTTGTTCAGAAAGAAAAATTGGTTTAATCTGGTATTCAAAATTAATCAAATGGTTTGGTTTTGGTCAACCTATAAACTCATTTTAATCCAATCCATTTCAACCCAATCCACTAAACTCATAAACCAATTTGACTCATTAACCCATTAATACTCAAATTATCAACTCAATAAGTTTTTGAATTGGTTTGGTTTGAGTCAATCCATTAATTTTGACCCATTTTAATATCCCTAATGATGTATAATCAAAAAGGAGTATTATAAATCGGATAATAATATATGTGATTATCCATCACATTTAAAGTTGATTTTATCTATATTTACCTGAATCCCTAAGTTACTTGTATATATATATTGTATGTATGTATTTTAACTTAGTCACCAAATTTGTGTACTATATATATGTGGTCGATGAAGACAAGAAATAATAACACAATAAGAAGTAGAGTGAAGAACTTCATTCGTTTACTTACCTCTCGTCTCTCTCTCTTTCTAAGATAATAGTATATATTATTATATATACATATATACACATATACATATATAATATAATTTTATTATATATTTACTTTATGTTTTATAACAAAAACAACGTATAAATGCAATTAAAAATTAAAATTGCGATTGGTAAACCAAGTGCAATTATATGGTTTAGTAAATGGTTGAATCGTATGTATATACTTAAACCGAAGTTCACAATTTCACAGCCATTGTCTATTATGGCCTCAGGCCCAAAACAGCATTTGTCAAAAATCTTCTTCTTCTTCCTACGATAAACCCTAATTTTGGGGGCTTTGCACAGTTTCGCAGATCCTCAGATCCAATACTGCCTATCAAATCAAGCCGGAGCTATTATTATTGCTCAGTCGTGATCCATGACATCTAATTTTGTAAAACTCAGCACCGAATTTATCGGCAAACTCTCCCGTGTAACTAGCTTACCAGCTCAGCGTACTGATTTGGTTCAAAAGGTTTCGGTTTTGAAAGAGGAGCTTTTAACGATTTGTAACAGTAAGGAGAAGTTCCGGAACGTTTTGGATCAGAAAGGGCAGTGGTTGTTTAGAAGTTATCGTGATGGTGCTGGGATTGTAGAGCTTATGGATCAACTCTTCCCTCGTCATTACTTGGCTCTCCAGGTTCCTTTCTTCTCATTTCATCTAATTGTGTTTTCAAAGTTCGAAACTTGCTTTTGCCCTGTCTCTGCTATGCCATTATTGGATTGATTGCTATAGATTGAGCTGTTCCTAATGAAAGCAGTATAAACTTAAACTGTATTAGGTTTTGATGTTATGTTAATGTTCAGGTTTTAGATTGGAGGAGAAGACAAAAGGATTATTGTATCCCTTTGACATCGGTGGAGTATGCCAAAGGAATCAAAATTGCTGGTAGAGCTAGGGATGTAAACCTTGCAGTCTATCTTTTCGATGAGGCTGCTAAGAAACGGATTCAAACAGCTTCAGTTTACAATGCTTTGATGAGTGTGTACATGTGGAACGGGTTGGCTGATGAATGTCAGTCACTGTTTAAAGATTTCACTAGGCAAACGCATTGTGCGCCTACCATTGTGACCTATAATATTCTAATATCAGTTTATGGTCGGCTTCTGATGGTAAAGAATATGGAAGCTGCTTTCGAAGAATTACAAAAGCTGAAGCTTTCTCCGAATTCTGTTACTTACAACTTTCTAATTGCTGGTTATGTGACTGCCTGGAATTGGGGTAGAATGGAAGCTACTTTCCAAGAAATGCAGAGTGGTCCAGTTGAGCCTGACAGTGACACTTATCAGCTAATGCTTCGTGGGTATGCAAATTCTGGGAATTTGAAAAAGATGGAAGAAATGTATGAAGCGATTAAAGATAACGTTGGTGTAAACAATAGTCCTTTGGCCAGAGCCATGATCTGTGCATATTGTAAAACGTCTGTTGAGGATAGAGTCCAAAAGGTTGAAAAGTTATTGAGTCTTCTCTCTGGGGAGGAGTATCTTCCTTGGTTGAATGTGCTTTTGATTCGACTATATGCTCAAGAAGACATTTTGGAAGCAATGGAGGATAAAATCAACGAGGCATTTGAGCGTAAGACATGTGTTAATAAATCGGATATCATGCGGGCGATCACTGCAGCTTACTTCAGGTGTAATGAAGTTGACAATCTTGCTAATTTTGTCAAGCGTGCTGAGTCTGCTGGGTGGAAACTATGCAGATCCCTTTACCACTGTAAGATCATATTGTATGGATCCCAAAAACGCTTTGAAGAAATGGAAGGTGTTGTACATGAGATGGCACAGACTAATTATGGGCTTGTAACTAAAACGTTCGCCATTATGCATAAGGCGTATAAAGCCCATGGAATGGAGTCCGATGCTGAGAAAGTGAAAGGAAAGATGCTGAAACGTGGGCTGTAGATACACTTCATTTTGTGCAAAGGATTCTGTTGTTTCGATTTGTTTATTGTCTTTATCAAGGGCGGGCTGTGACCAAGCAGAGTATCAAATGGTTAGTGCTGTTTCTGCCTTTGCATAAGTCTCCTGTTTTATAGTGACTTTCCAGGGTGTTGTGCTTAGCATTTGGTCTCTTTTTGATATATCAGGTTGTAGAACTGTGCCCAATGAGCCTGGATAACGGATGCTGGCTAGGCTTCCATATTCTGTCACTGGGGTTTTGGGATGAGACGAACGCACAAATCTTGTTCCGTCATGACTGATTTAACCATCACTATTCTGCCATAGTTGTACATGTTACTGGCAGACTTAAAATTTCCATGGCAGATTTTGAGACGGTTGCCGGATAAGAAACCACAGTAAAACAAATTTGATGTGAGCCATGAAGAACAGTGCCTGCCCTCTCTGGTTTTTCTTGCCTGTGTTACTGATAGGACTAGAAGAGCTATTATTTTTCTTATTTTTTGAAGGCTCTGCTAAGTAAAGTTTTATCCTTAAGAGAAAACTGCTGCAGTGAGTTTCTCTGTTTCGGCCATCTCTGGGTCCAGTTTCCAGATTGCAGTAAGTTAGTAAAATTTTGTATTGTTTGGCTATCAATACCTTACATTGGCATATTGCTCTGTTGTTTAGCTTGATCCATGTTCGTAATTTTGAGGAAAATGATAGCTCAGCTACACATAGTGTTTCCGTATAGTTGACCTCCTTTACTTAATCTACAAGCACTTTCTCACGAATAAGCCATGTAGCTTTAAATTAATATGTCAATCATAAAGATCCACAAGATTCATAAGCAATATTTTTATGAAAGTCAAAAGTGAAGCTGTCATCACAATAGAATAGACTAACGACTAGAGACTTGAACAATCTTCATTCATAGTTATCAAATGCTTGTTTTGTTTCCTTGATCCATTTTTTATACAAGGGACAATGAGGAAGAAGACAACAGAATACAGAGCATTTGGTTAGTGTATATTTATTCAGATTCAAGCAACACTGAAGGAAGTAGCAGCATTCTCAACGAACTTCCTAGCTCCTTTAAACCACCTCTTGTCTCCTGCTTGTGCTTTGCATATGTAAAGCTTTCCACCATTCACAGTAGCTGTTATCAGTTGGTGTTTTCCACCTTCATCTCCATCAGCTGTTCTTGTCAAAACCGACAAGTAATAGTATGGTTTCCCTCCGATCTCTTGTGTCGATGTTTCCAAAATGTTCGCAGTTGCTACTGCATTTGCATCAAACCCTCCCTGTAGAAAGAACAGTAACATTCTTAAGGTATTGGTTCTCGTTTGAACTCAACAATTTCCTTCACTAAACTTGAAAACGAAATTACCTCAGAGGCTGTTTCGCCGAAGTAAGCTTGCTTTCCCAGGAGATAATTCACCTGCAGAAACCAGAAACATGTCATCAGTTGTGGTGAATGGTGATTATCATCTGACTGAACTTCTTTGCTATAGAAACAGACTGAAACCTGAGAGAGGAACTGTTCGGGAGAACCGTAATCAGTGATGGATTTCTTGTCTGTAGGAGTGATCATAACAGAGACATTGCTGGTGGCGTCAAAGTTATCCTCGAACCTGAGGACTTGTCCTGGATACTCAATCTCTTTGCTTGGGTTCCACTTTGATGGGATCAGGATTTTGAATCCTTCTCCAGTGTACGGCATGAAATCTGTGTTCTTCTTTGGCTTACCAAACACATTTGCTGCAATAATCAAGATTTGCTTCATGATTCTCATTGAAATGATCAACATGAATAGAGAGAAAGAGAAGTCATACCGGCTTCACCATAGGCGGCGTCAGCAGGCGAGACTTTGGATCCGACAGCAGCAGCACCAACGAGGAAGGTGAGGGCAAGACGGCGGGAGATGGCGGAGTTACCGTGTTCCTGAGACTGTTGAGCTCTACATACTACTAAATGGACGGGTCTCGAGAGAGACACGTGACGAAACGACGAGGAAGATGATGATCGCGCCACGGAGGAGGCAAGTGCACTCTGGTGCAAGAAGCACACGCTGTATGACATTGTCTCTCTGCTATCTTCTTTTTTGTTTCAACCTAAAGACCAAAGTGATAAAAGTGCTTTCAAGTATGGAGTTTAAGTGAGTTTTGGATTTTGTGGCATCTTCTGTTTGGATGTCGGGATAAGGTTGTATAGGTTCTCCATCATGCCACGTGGCACTGATCATTTTGGTCTGAATGAATTTTGTAATAGTTATGATCTCACTGGAAGTAGAATGAAACTGCTAGAAGAGTCCTTATGAGTAAACAACAATACTCTAGAAAGAAACTGTGGCAAACGATTTAATAGGGAATGAAAATATTAGAGCGACATGAAACCGGTAAAAAGTCCGGTTCATGATTTAATAAATAAAAACACTTTGGGAACCATTATAGTAAAATGGAGGAACCATCCAAAACATAACTTGTTTGTTTATACATCAATTCCGCTACTTTTAAGGGACCCAAAACGAAACCAAAAGCACTATAGCTCTTCATGCACTTCCCTTATGTTCTGCTTTGTCTTCACGCTGCCTTTTATGGATATCAACCTTTGGAACATATTGTTCTTTCTTCTTGCCGGAATCTGAGTTGTTGCCTGACCTGGTCTTATTTTTCTTACTGCTTTGATTCTTAGCCACTGACGCAGCAGCTTCTCTTGGAGGTGCGTTTGGTTGCTTATTTCCATTGGCCTGATCAGAAGGCATGTTCTCTTTCTTGTTACCTGAAGTCGAACTGTTGGCTGATTTTTGCTTTGAATGCTTCGCCGTAGAAGCAGCTTCTAGTTAATTAATCCCATTGGTGGGATTAACAAACATCTTCCCTTTTTTCTTACCCAAATCAGCATTGTTGGCTAATTTTGGATTTCTTGGCTTATTGTTTTGCTGCCTAGGTATCGATGCAGCTTCTGTTGTAGCCATGTTGTAGTCATGCTGCCGATTCCTGTTCGTGTGACTAAGATGCTTGTTCTCTTTCAAACTCAGAGACCAAAAGAGAGAGTTTAGGAAAGAGCTTGGTTTCTCTTCCCATCCACCGGTATCATACATCTCAGTCCTCGAATGTTTTGGTCCCATAGACTCCGGTGGATTTGAAAGTCCCGCGTGACCATCATATGAGAGAATACAAGCTATTGCATGCATAGAAGCTCCGAGATGAGGCGGCAGATGTTCACGTGGATGTGTTACCTACAACATGCCAATAAACGGTTGGAGATCCAAATCAATTAAAAGAACCCTTGAAGTTGTATGGAGTAGTTTTAAGTGTAATGACTATATAAACTCACCTTGAACAAAATAGACGCCATTAGTCGTTCCCGCAAAATGTACATTTGAGCAACTTCAAGCGCTGTGGTTTTGAAAGGCAGCCAACGATCAACTACCAACTTGACTGAATTTTCAGGTGAAGACATCATTTTCGCTCCACTCCTACTGTCTTCTTTATGTATGTCCATTCCATCTGCATTAGTATTAGCTCCTCCTTCTTCGTCCTCTTCTTCTTCATCACTATCATCAGAATCACTGCTCACTGTAGGAGCCACAGCTATCTCTGTTGAGACAAGTAACAAAGGAAGATCCCGAACAACAGTACAGTTTCTTATGTGCATGCCTCCATCTCCACGTGTGATCTCATCAAAAACAACCAAAGATTCATCATACTTTTTCGACGACAAGTTGAAGTTGTTTGACAGCGAATGCACACGAACTTTGGCACCACTAGCAGTCTCTACTATAGTTCTTCGATTATTACCAAAAGCTGGGCACAATCTTCCCACCATAGGATACAATCCTACTGATAGAACAGCACGGAGTATACCGGGATCACGCGAATTCTGGCTACAGCTTGAAATATCATTGGGAATAATCCCATGTCTTTTAAGTTCCGACTCAAGTTGGCTACGCATTTGATCCAACATCTTCATAGCGCTAGGAGAGACGAAGTACTGAGAGCAAAACTCTGCCGAAAGACCTCTTTCTTTTGCAATTTTCCAGCATTCAAAGGCAGCAACAACCGCAAGGTGATCACTGTCACCTCCACAAAGTGACGCAAGTTCAAGTTTTGCAGCAGCAGCTTTTTGTCTTTCAACTGGCGACATAGGCATCGTAAATGGTTCCTTGTAGTCGGCTGCACATGCCAGAGTAAGTGCTGGATCCAGACAGTTTACTAATACAGCGAAGAAAAGCATTTTGCTAATCAGAGGATGAACTGGGAGATGACCAAATTTCTCTCCAAGTTCTGTCAGCTCTTCCTGAGGTGTCAGGGCCCCAATGTCCTGTAGTATGCTTAAAGCATTTGCAATACTTTGATCAACAGGCGGGTCCAACAGTTTCTGAAGGAAATCATTTGTTTTGCAATTTGGATCAAGTATCTTAACCTGAAAATGTTATTGAAGCACAACGATCAGTAAAAAGACTACACATACACGAATGGCTCACCGCATAGAGCCAATTGCTATTAACTAAGAACAAAATGAGAGAAGCAGTACCTGTAAGCAGAGTTCTTCTACAGGCATCCTCTTAATTTCAGGAACTTTAAAATCTGGCATAGAGGCTGCCCGAAGTCTAGAATAGAGATGATAACAAATACCAGGTTGGCATCGGCCTGCACGACCCTCACGCTGTTTTGCATTTGCTTTTGATACCCAAGAAGATTGGAGGGTTGAAACATTATTGTAAGGATCATAACTCTTTTCCTTCATCCGGCCACTATCTATCACATAAACCACATCATCAATGGTAACTGCTGATTCAGCAATATTTGTCGCAAGCACGATTTTGCGACAACCTCGAGGGGGCCGATTAAAAACTTTCTTCTGTTCCCCTGCTGGTACCATCGAGTGAAGACATATAATGTCAAATTTAGCACTATCTGCAAAGAAAGGGTTCTCAAGTAATCTCTGTCTTGTTTTATTTATATCATCCCATCCAGGTAGAAAAACAAGAATGGCACCATCTTCTGAATCGCCACATATTTTCCTCATTAACTGCAGTATAAGACTCACATCAACCTCATTAACTGATGTACTTATCAAGTAACTGTTTTCCTTGCTGAGAATTAGACTGGGAATTGTCTGCATGTTCCCTGATTATTTGAGCAGCTTCTAGTTGATTCTCTGATTCTGCCAATTCTAATGCTGTCATATCATCTTTAGACTTTAAGTTCAAGTCTGCACCAAATGAGAGGAGCATGCAGACATCACTGATCCTGCCCTTTCCAGCAAAGACCATTAGTGGTGTTAGCCAGGTTGATTCGTGCTGATAATTGTAGATCTCATGACTTCCACTAGAAGAAACTAGATCTAAGAGGGCATCAAACTCTTCATTTGTCCAAGCCAAGATGATTGCTTCATCTAAAGCAAGTTTATCTTCATCCGTCAATTCAAGCTTGTGGTCTGGTATACTCAAGTTGGCAGAGCTTAGATGATTATCTCCACCTGATTTCAGAATAGAGAGAACATCCTCCAAATACAAGGTTCTCACCTGTAGACACAAAGCAAGGAGATTATATTTAGGCACAAAAGAATTACCATATTCAAGAAAAAAAAGAGACAAAAAGAGAAATTAACTGGATAAGTGAATCCAGGGACACGGACAACTGGGCAGCCTCCAAAATATCCCGAAAATCTCTCAGCATCAAGCGTAGCACTCATGAGAATCTGTTGGTCCAGAAATTTTCAAAAAAATCAGCTAAATAGTACTGTAGTTAGGCCATATTCAACATTTAACAAGTCATCAAGTCCAGCTATCTCAGGTCTTAGGCTATGTATACAATTTTTTCGGAGTTCAAGAGTGTGAACATTCGACGAAGTATCTTTTGTTGAAAATTCTTGTTTTTAAAAACTTACTCCACAAACACACAAAATAAATACCACGAAAGAGATATTTTTTAACTAGTGATGTCTCTTCTTTTTTAATTCGTTATTCGGAGGGAAGGAGACACCTTTACATATACAAAACATACTCTCTCTTTTCTTTTCCCTCTCATATATCCCCTTCCCTCTTTTATTTAGACTAAGGAAAAAACAGATGTTATTATAGATTCCTCTTTCTGTTCCCTTGTTATTAGTGTATCATAGCAGTGAAAAGCAAAGAAGAACACAGAAGTTAACTAACCAGACGGAGATGAGGATTTGACGGAAGCAAGTCCCTGCAAATCAACAAAAGCATCGCAAAATCATTTGAGTTCTGTCATACAACCAAAGAAATTAGTAGAATAACTATCTTCCTCTATGGCTTGCTGCTTCAGAGAAAGATAAATATATGTGTACCAGTATAGTATTGGGCATATAAATTATGGTGGCCCCGGCAACAATTGAATGATAGCTTTAACATCAGTTTCTTAGGTCACATAGACTTAATTTGTTTGATAAACACATTGGCAGGAAAAAAGACTCAACGTTTGAGAGGGTAAAGAAGTCTACCTTATAATTGCCAACATGAAATCAGAGTAGCAATCCCTTTCATGGATTTCATCCTACAAGGTAACATTCAGGTCACTGATCAATGAAGACAGCCAAAGAATCAAATTTACAGCCAGGATAGGAAGTAGATAATTTAGGATGACAAACAGTAACAAAAAGGCATGCCATAGTGACAAAATTCATAATTAGTTTTTCAAGCATTTTCATTGTCCTGGAATACTCGGTATATGTATGAAACACATACTTACTGAACACATGATAGCGAATCAAATTAAAATAGCTTAAGTACCACAATGATGTGAGTTATGTCGGAAACACAGCTAACAGAGCCTTTGCCTACAAGCACCCTCAGGAGAATGCCATTGGTGCAGAATACAACTGATGAGTGCCTTCCACCTTTGCTTTGGAGTCGAACCTGGATTATACATATAAAACCAATGGCAAATTTGTCTACAACATTGAAACACAAACATCTTTCATGTACAAACGCAAGTGTCTACCTACAAAGATTACTCACCTTGTAACCAATGTTTTCTCCAATGCTTTCACCTCTTTCACAAGATATTCTTTCCGAAACTTCAAAACAGTCATAAAAAACAGTAAGTAAGGGGTAAGGAGTATACAGCGTACATGTGGATTAAAACTGAATTTAAGAGATCAACAAGTATATATAGCTGAATAAGAAAAAACGATCAACCTGACATCGCGGATATCCGACGAGGTTGGGTGCAAACAATTTTGCAAGTTTCTCCTTTGCTTGACCACATATGGTCTAAAAGATATTGAGGCACCTAATGCATAAACAATGGAAGCACTTGAGTAACCTCTAGAATAATAAAATTGAAGGCAATTTCAACTGAATGCTCTTTGCATGTCTAATATCACAATCATATACGCACGCTAAGCAAAATCCTATAACACAACATACTCTCTAAAATTCAAAATAACGTGAATATGTAGCCCTTGACCAGACAGTTGACAGCCTTACCTTTCAACCCAAGGGGTGAATAACTAAAATTGCTTAGGAGAGCTACTGAACTACAACAAAACAAGGGGTAACAAATACCTGAGTAGTTTTCCCGCAACCAGTTTCACCAGAAATGAGAATAACCTGCATTTGCAATAAGAATATATAATGAATCTGTCGAGCAATGGATATCACCACCACAAGCATAACCATACAACTAGTAGTAAATTCTAGCAAATAACATATCAAAAAGCTCACAGAACCTGATTGGATTCCACTGCAGATGTAATTGCGTCTCTAAAGGATGTGATGGGAAGTTTTGACCGCAGCTTAGCGATCTGTAACATAAACCAACAAAAACAATTTCCTTTCACTTGCTGCTACATGGCATGATTTATAACTTCTCAATCTGTATTCTGGATAAGGAATCAATATTACAGTCCTTTCAAAGAAAAGAAATACATCTCAACAACTGGGTGTTCCTAACCTCCTTAAGAGCTTTGTCCTTCTTAAGTCTAGAACTCAAAGATGCCACCTTTTCTAGAATCTCTTCACTGCTAATCTTTGGTTTCCCGAAAAAATCATCTTTCCATTGTCCTTGTTTACCCGATTGCCCCGAGTACTTGTTAAATGATGTAGCAGCAGTGTCTCCGTCACAAGGTGGATAGTGAGTAAATAAATCCTGCAGAATAGCATCTGCCCCTGGCGGAAATGACACACATTTGAGCTTTTCTTTGTTCGATTTCTCATTGGCTTCTTTGTTCTTCCCATTTTTGTGCCTGCTTGTGAATATTGAAAGACGCCTTTGTTCTCCACGACTGTAAAAGCATCCACAAGAATCAGAAACACAAGACTCTACCTTTCGCCTTAGAACAATGAATACTTTCTCAAACCCCAAAACACTATGTAGCACAATAAAGGCAGTAACTCACCCGGAACTCTCAAAGTATAGCAATCAGACGTACACCATCCAAAAAACGAATACTTTCTCAAACACATAACACTATAGAGTACAACAAAGGCAGTAACTCACCCCCGGAACTCTCAAAGCATAGCAATCCAACTTACACCACCGAAAAATGAAAACTTTCTCAAACACAATACACTATGTAGTACAATAAAGGGAGTAACTCACCCCAAACTTTAAAGTCCTAGCCATTGACCCTTTCGTCATAGAAAAATGAATACTTTCGCAAACCCCACAACACTATTAATTACAGTAACTCACCCCTGAACTCTCAAGTCCTAGGAATCTAACTTCTCCACAAAAACAAAAAATGAATATTTTCTCAAACCCCAGAACAACACTATAAAGCACAAAGAAGTTAAAGCAGCGAGACTCACCCTGAACTTTTCGATTGAATACCCATTTTCCGGCACATCTGATGAATCACGCCACGTTCGTTATTTGATAGATTATGCTCAAACGTATAAACTACACAACCCAAATGCAATAAAATCCAACAGCACAATCAGAGCTTTATCTAAGCAATCTTAATTAACCATTTCCGGAAAGAATATATAATCGAATTTGGTTCCGGGGAGCTAAACTGACCTTCATTCCCGGAGGCTCTAAAGTCTTCGATAACCTTCGACGCCCAAATCCTAGTAGCTTCAACAGAAGTTTGCTTCCCTGCTGCATTATCAGGCCTAAATCTCTTGTTCCCCATCGCTTATTAGGGTTTCTCTACCCTGAGAGAAAAACACTTACGGCTTCTGAGATTCCAAAGAGCAGCAGCAGCCTTGTTCGATGAGTTTCTTTCTTTCTTTTTTTGACCTTCCACTAGTTTCTTTCTCCTCGGAAATTGCACAAAAATGTTTCAGGCGGTGAGTGAAGAATTGAGGAGGTATCAAATCGGAATCAAGCAAAGGATTAAAATCTCTCTCTCTGGTTGCTGCTCCAAACTCAATTCTAGTTATAAAAATATAAGGATTTTAAATACAGTATTTCATTTATATTTTAATTCACATATTTATTTATTTATTCCCAAAATCCAAAATCGAAAACCTTCCCAATTCCTTTTTCTTCTCCACGAATACGATACTCTCTTTGCCGGAGAACACTCGCCGCCGACGGAGACGGGGTTCGTATAGTCCTCTCTCACAAGTCTAACATGCTTCTGGTTTCGCCTGCTTGTAGAGGTGTTTATCTTCAGACCGTAGATCAACCAAAGCCAATTGATTTATCAGCCAGAGGTTCTTATGCAAGTTGCTTTCAGGTTTCCATTTCATCTCCTCTTAAATTTGATCTTCATGATTCCAATCTCGTTGGTAAAGTTTGAATTTTGTTTTATATATATATATATATATATATATATATATATATGCAGATTCCTCGTTCAATCCCTAAAAGGGAGTGTTGGATGAGGTTAGGAACCTTTGTTTGTATCAATCAGAACAAGAAACGACATGTCTTTACGCAGAACGTTGATCTTCCTCCTGTTTTACCAAAAAACAAGAAAAAGCCTTACCCTGTTCCTTTTAAGCAAATACAAGAAGAAGCTAGGAAAGATAAGAAACTTGCTCAGATGGGTATAGAGAAACAGTTAGATCCTCCCAAAAATGGATTGCTAGTTCCCAGTCTTGTTCCTGTGGCTTCTCAAGTCATTGATAATTGGAAGTTGTTGATCAAGGGTTTAGCACAGCTGCTGCATGTTGTTCCCGTCTTTGCTTGCAGTGAGTGTGGGGCTGTTCATGTGGCTAGTTCTGGTCACAGTATTAAGGATTGCAATGGTCCTACAAGTTCACAGCGGCGTGGTTCTCATTCATGGGTCAAAGGTACCATCAATGATGTTCTTATTCCTGTTGAGTCGTACCATATGTATGACCCTTTTGGGAGACGCATAAAGCATGAAACTCGGTTTGACTATGAGAGGATCCCGGCACTTGTTGAGCTATGTATTCAGGCTGGATTTGATATCCCAGAGTATCCTTGTCGCAGAAGGACACAACCAATACGAATGATGGGGAAGAGAGTGATCGAACGTGGTGGATATGTTAGAGAGCCTGATAAGCCGCAAACATCATCTTCATTGTCATCTCCACTAGCCGAGCTTGACACGCTTGGTGCTTGTGAAAGGTATCCACCTCCCACACCAGAGGACATACCTAGGATAGCACAGGAAACAATGGACGCTTACGTGAAAGTTAGATTGGGGGTGACGAAACTGATGAGCAAATTCACAGTCAAAGCATGCGGATATTGTTCTGAAGTGCATGTAGGACCATGGGGACATAGTGTGAAGCTGTGCGGAGAGTTCAAACACCAATGGAGAGATGGGAAGCACGGATGGCAAGATGCTCTTGTGGACGAAGTTTTTCCTCCAAACTATGTATGGCATGTGAGAGACCTTAAGGGAAATCCACTTACCGGAAGTCTCAGGAGGTTTTATGGTAAAGCTCCTGCTTTGGTTGAGATTTGTATGCACAGTGGAGCTCGGGTACCTCAACGCTACAAGGCAATGATGAGGCTTGACATTATCGTTCCTGATTCACAGGAAGCCGACATGGTTGCATAGGTCCTTGGACATGTTCATAATAGAAATCCATTGTGTTGTGAGGACGATAAAGAAGCTTTGATGATAAAATGAGCTTGGCTAGCTAGGATCTTTCTTCATATAGCATAAGAAATACTATTGTTTGGATATAAAATATTTTAGAAACCTTCGTTGTAATCAGAGAAATTGTGTTTTATTGATAAATATAAATACTAACAGTAACAAATTTTTGTACTAAGGTTTATGTCAATATTTTCTAGAAAACAATTAAAAATCAAAGGTTGGTTTTTTTATTATTTTGTAAAATTAAAAAATTGTTCGATGAGTTTCTTTCTTTTTGCCCATTAGTTTGCTTGCATTATAAATCTTCCTCTTTGTCTTTTTTCTTATTCAGAAATTGCATAATAATGTTTTCTTCTTATTTTTATATAGAAAAAGAAATAAAAATAATTCCTTTGGAAATGGGCAGAGTCAGAGAGATGGGATGGAATATATGCTTATGCCCATTCTTTGTGAAAAGCTCTAATAATTTTCATATTAAATTTAGTTTTGCAGTAGAAGATACAATGTATTAGTAGAAATAGGCATGACCAACATAGATTTTATTAAGAAACAAACTAAATAGATATTATTTTTAATTTTTATTTTTAAGTTATTATGGACATTTCGGTCCACCTTCTTTGGTCCTCCAGTTATCGTAGCAAGGGCATTCTTCTTTGTGTCCATATGTTCCGGATGGTACGCACAAACATGTGTTACAACATTTGTTGCAGTAAAACAAACACGGTTTCTTGTGAGATGTCTCTGAACATCGACGTTGACATTCCGCTGGACATTCTGCACAAACATATAAAAACAATAATAAATAAATGACTAAAGGTATGATTCAACATTTCAACTCATTCATTGATTATATGAATGAAAGAACAAGTGATGTTATTAACAATTTACCTTCTGGTCGAAGTGAGCCTCCTCTTCCCATCTGAATTTTGTTAAATAACACATATAAATTTGTGATGCAAAAGAATAATATAATTATACATGTTTTTTGTCAATTAATATATATTAAACTAAAACAGTTTGGAAAATAATATATCTATATATATATATATATATGTGTGTGATATTGTTGGTTGTTTCTTCTTCTTTTTTTTTGTGAAAATATTTGCTTTTATAATTTATCATTTCATAAAAAAAAAACATATACCTTATAGATTGCAGGTGCTTCACCTGGACGTTCTAATTCCTCAGCCTGTACCAAAAATAAATATAAGAACCCAACTTTTAATGAATTCATAATCCCTAAGAATGAAAACAAGTATTTGAACTTTAAATAATAAAAAGTATGTGAAATTTTACATTAGAAAATTGAATAGCAAGCAACAAACAAGATACAATGAAGACAACGATGAGCTTCGCCATTTCCTGAACTTTTTCTTTTCACTTGTGATTTTTTTTTTTTTTGAGTGTATTCTAAAGTGAGTGTTAAATCCATTTATAACCAATAACATTGGCATATTATTGAAGGTATTCAAATACTAATCAAACGCATTTAATATATGTTTATCATATTCAAAGATATATGTTGACATTTTATCATATTCAAAGATATATGTGTGTTCTTTCTAAACTAATTTTATGAAATAATTTTGTTAATATGGTAGAGAATATAGTATTTATTATTCAAAGATGTGTTTCCTTTCCTAAAATAATTTCCTAAAAATGTGTTAATATGTTGACAAAACAACATTACCTATATGTTTGAGGAATAGAAAAAGTATTTATCTTAACATTTTTGGATCTTCTTTAATGTTATGATTTACATGATTTTTTATTTTACTAATTTACTAATCGGACTCTCTAATAGTGCATTTAATCAAAAGAAATCTTAATAAATTAAAACCGATTATTTACATCTCTACAATATAGCAACACAATCAAATTTATAGAAACACAATAACAGTTTTTAAAATCACATTCTCATTAGCGTTTAATATGCATTATTAAGATTTACACCAACTTTCTATAATACTCATTCATTTAATAAAATTAAACCCCTAAATTATCGTGTCAATAATGGTGTAAACACAATTATCATTGGTTGAGCGTATTAGATTAATATACTTTAACAACTTTTTTTTTTGAATAAAATGTAAAATTTATTCGAAAAAATTGTTTACATCAAATGCAACATGTGTTTTAACGTGTGTGGTCTTAAATATTGCTAAAATTTAATACAAAAATGTTAGCTAAAAACTGTATGAACGAGAGCATCTTATCTGGATCCCTAAAAGGGTGTATTAAAAAATTTGTGACATAATTTCTTTAACCATGAATTTTTTTTTTACTCCAAAGATATTTTGGATGAACAACTGGTGAAAATTATCTACTCGATTACAATGATTTTATGACTAACCCAATAAAAGTTGAGAAATTGAAAGAAAGTTAGTATAATATAATAGAAACAAAAATTTGAAAATTATAATCAGGATGGTATATATAAGTCTTAGATAATTCAGATATACAAAATAGAAACTTTTTATACAATCCAAAACATGACATATGTCATAATCATGTTAAGGATCAACGATCTATTTACTCTTAGAAGTATCCAATTGTACCAAAACAACTTAAAGCTATGACCTCGTCTCAAATATTCTCGAATCATAAATTATAAACTTACTTTTACCCGAATCAAAAGTTCGCATATATTTCTCCATATATCTGGTTTAAACGGTTTACGAACCTAATCCGATAGAAAACTACATAAATCCGGTTTGAAATCAATTTTAAAATGGTATACCGTTCCAACTTCCCAAATTTGAAACCGCTTCTCAATTACTCGATCAAGCAGCTCTTGTTTCACCGGAATCATCAACATTATTCAGAAAAGACAAATCCAAATTTTGACCAAAACCATCAACCACCGACTTATCTTCCAAACTTATAATGCTACTAACAGTAGAATCACTTTTGTAACATCCATCAGTGTCTCCATCCTCGATTAAATTAGCGGGCATTATATACTTCGATTTCATTTCATTGCATCTGATAGCTTCCATTGAAAAACCCGCACTAATCAAAGACCTACGCAATAGATAGGCAAAATTAAATCAAAAAAAAAAAAAAAAAGATCAAACCTTTTGATATAAATATGTAATGTAATGCAAATATAATGCTATTTTCTTAATTAGCTGTCCTATTATGTTTCAAAAAAAATAATTCTTTTGACATAATTATGTTATTCTTTTTAAATTTGTTATTCACTATTTATTTATTAATAATAATATACATGCTAAGTGAATTACTTTTTTGTTTATACATGTCAAAATCTTATTGAGAAAACACGTATAATATAAGTAACGTACAATGGAAAATAGATTAGTTTTGTTAATTTTCCTTTTTGATTTAGAATTTTTTTTAGATATAAACATGTAAAATTTATTTAGATTTAATGTTATTTTCTTAATTAGCTGTTTTGAAAAATAATAATTTTTTGAAGTGTCAACATCTCATCAGTGTAATTGATACGTGTCATGAGCATGTTAATGGCTAATTTAAAAACTCAACTTTATATAATAAGATTTTTAATATAATAAAAAGATTAGTTCAGACTTCAATTCAAGCTTTTTTCCTAAAACTACCAATCAGTTCTTCGTGCTTCGTTTTCTTTGCATGTGCCTTCACAAATCTTGTTGGAGTACTCAGTGTCTGAAATTGGCTAACCATAGAGACATAAATTTTTCTTTTTTTTGTGTGCAAACAAAGACAATATAGTATAATTATACGACCAAATATGGATAGCACATAGTATATTTATCTTATCATATAGTGGTTGAGAATCTTTGTAACAGTGAAACTTTGATATGGATGAGACATAATATATTTATCTTAGTTGTTTTTAAAAAAATATAATAAATATATAATTATCTTATGCTTTGCTTGAAAACTATGATTTCTGATTGTTAAAATTGACACGTGTCACGATCTGGTGAATTTTTAACTTTGATTTCTAATCGTTAAAACTAACATGTGTCACAATCTGATGAGTTATTAACTTTGAGAACTAAGGTTAATATAATAAAATTTTCTAGAAAACAATTAAAAATCAAAGGTTGGTTTTTTATTATTTTGTAAAATTAAAAAATTGTTCGATGAGTTTCTTTTTTTTTGCCCTTTAGTTTGCTTGCATTATAAAACTTCCTCTTTGTCTTTTTTCTTATTCAGAGATTGCATAATAATGTTTTCTTCTTATTTTTATTTTTATATAGAAAAAGAAATAAAAATAATTCCTTTGGAAATGGGCAGAGTCAGAGAGATGGGAAGGAATATATGCTTATGCCCATTCTTTGTGAGAAGCTCTAATAATTTTCATATTAAATTTAGTTTTGCAGTAGAAGATACAATGTATTAGTAGAAATAGGCATGACCAACATAGATTTTATTAAGAAACAAACTAAATAGATATTATTTTTAATTTTTATTTTTAAGTTATTATGGACATTTCGGTCCACCTTCTTTGGTCCTCCAGTTATCGTAGCAAGGGCATTCTTCTTTGTGTCCATATGTTCCGGATGGCACGCACAAACATGTGTTACAACATTTGTTGCAGTAAAACAAACACGGTTTCTTGTGAGATGTCTCTGAACATCGACGTTGACATTCCGCTGGACATTCTGCACAAACATATAAAAACAATAATAAATAAATGACTAAAGGTATGATTCAACATTTCAACTCATTCATTGATTATATGAATGAAAGAACAAGTGATGTTATTAACAATTTACCTTCTGGTCGAAGTGAGCCTCCTCTTCCCATCTGAATTTTGTTAAATAACACATATAAATTTGTGATGCAAAAGAATAATATAATTATACCTGTTTTTTTGTCAATTAATATATATTAAACTAAAACAGTTTGGAAAATAATATATCTATATATATATATATATATATATATATGTGTGTGATATTGTTGTTTGTTTCTTCTTCTTTTTTTTTTGTGAAAATATTTGCTTTTATAATTTATCATTTCATAAAAAAAAACATATACCTTATAGATTGCAGGTGCTTCACATGGACGTTCTAATTCCTCAGCCTGTACCAAAAATAAATATAAGAACCCAACTTTTAATGAATTCATAATCCCTAAGAATGAAAACAAGTATTTGAACTTTAAATAATAAAAAGTATGTGAAATTTTACATTAGAAAATTGAATAGCAAGCAACAAACAAGATACAATGAAGACAACGATGAGCTTCGCCATTTCCTGAACTTTTTCTTTTCACTTGTGATATTTTTTTTTTTTGAGTGTATTCTAAAGTGAGTGTTAAATCCATTTATAACCAATAACATTGGCATATTATTGAAGGTATTCAAATACTAATCAAACGCATTTAATATATGTTTATCATATTCAAAGATATATGTTGACATTTTATCATATTCAAAGATATATGTGTGTTCTTTCTAAACTAATTTTATGAAATAATTTTGTTAATATGGTAGAGAATATAGTATTTATTATTCAAAGATGTGTTTCCTTTCCTAAAATAATTTCCTAAAAATGTGTTAATATGTTGACAAAACAACATTACCTATATGTTTGAGGAATAGAAAAAGTATTTATCTTAACATTTTTGGATCTTCTTTAATGTTATGATTTACATGATTTTTTATTTTACTTATTTACTAATCGGACTCTCTATTAGTGCATTTAATCAAAAGAAATCTTAATAAATTAAAACCGATTATTTACATCTCTACAATATAGCAACACAATCAAATTTATAGAAACACAATAACAGTTTTTAAAATCACATTCTCATTAGCTTTTAATATGCATTATTAAGATTTACACCAACTTTCTATAATACTCATTCATTTAATAAAAGTAAACCCCTAAATTATCGTGTCAATAATGGTGTAAACACAATTATCATTGGTTGAGCGTATTAGATTAATATACTTTAACAACTTTTTTTTTTGAATAAAATGTAAAATTTATTCGAAAAAATTGTTTACATCAAATGCAACATGTGTTTTAACGTGTGTGGTCTTAAATATTGCTAAAATGTAATACAAAAATGTTAGCTAAAAACTGTATGAACGAGAGCATCTTATCTGGATCCCTAAAAGGGTGTATCGATTTCTTGGGAGGTTTTGTGCCTTTTTGGTTTTGTTTACGGCCTCTCCAAAAATATTATCAAAATGCATTTTTTTCAAAGTACCATACTACCATGAAATTGAACTAAATTTTTAATATTACCAAAATAATCTCTAAATACTAAACACTAAACCTTACCCCTAAAAATTATACTATAAATCTAAAATTGTTAATCCAAACCTAAAAAGGAAATTTTACACTTTAAAATATAGATATATTTTTTTGTGTTGGTGGTAATTCTAAAAATTTGTGGTATTTTGGAAAAAAACTAAAAAATTGTATTTTTGAAAATATAACTTAAAAATGTGATATTTGTAGGAACTCTAAGTAAAATATCCAACCGACTAAATTAATAATGAAGGCATTCTTCTAAAGGTTTAAACTAAGAGTAGCATGAGTGAATTATTTCATGTTTTTTTCCTTTCTTTAGCATGAGTGAATTATTTCATAGTATGTGATAATTCATTATGCTACAACTAATCATCGTTTAAGGCACGTACGAATCAATTAAATTAATAATATAAATTTACAGAACTCTTGTTTGCAAAACAATAATACGCATCCATGGAAACTAAATCTATTAAGCTTACGTAACATCTTCACATCCATTCTCAGTAGCTAATTAGAAAAACACTTAATTAAGTCTAGTTCTAATTTTACACACACATTTTAATGCTATAAACGATCTAAATTCTATATATAAATTCCAATCTAATCGAATGTTCTAACAAAATTCAACCCTTAAATCAATATCTAGACATCAGTCGTCCTAATTTAGCATAACCTAATTTCCAATAGAAACTACTCACATATTGTTAAAACACATGGAAATAAATGTCAAAGGTTCAAAATAAATTGGACACCGATAGACAAATAATAGAGATAGAGATAAAATTTATGAAATATTGCATCAAATGGAAATGACAAAGGACAATTCTCTTCAAAATGTTTAGGTAGTAATTTGGAGTCCTTGCTTGTTTGGCTTTAGCTCAGAGCCGAGCATATGAATCCCAAACCAACTTAGATAAACTCAAGGTTGAACATATTCAGAAAATGCTTTAAGGAGTGAATCCAGCTAGATTGAGTTCAAATCTAAAATTTTCTTGAAATATGTCGAATCTGTTTGCATTTCTTCCCCTCACACGAACTCAAAAGTTGAGCTGGAAGTGGAAGATCATAATATTTTTCGACTTCTATGAATGATATATTTTCACCAAATGAAAACACAAACCTAAGTTTGTGGGGCTTAAGAGTTAAATGATACATCAAATTAGTGACAAGATGGTGAAAGAGTGAATGCAAGAAAGAAGAATTATAGAGGTCTTAATTATGATAAGATGATAGATACTAGTATTTTCTTTTAATCTTAAGGTATTTGACCAAAGATCTTTGTGCAACTTTAGATTTGCAATAGACGAAAACATTTTATTATATTATATTATACATATATTAAAAATAGGCACGGCCAACATCGATTTTAGTAAGAAGAAACAATATCTGTTTTGTTTATAATTGTTTTTAAGTTATTATGGACATTTAGGTCCACCTTCTTTGGTCCTCCAGTTATCGTAGCAAGGGCATTCTTCTTTGTGTCCATATGTTCCCGATGGTACACACAAACATTTCAGACAACATTTGTTGCAAAAGAACAAACATGGTTTTTTGTGAGATGTCGCTGAACATCGACGTTGACACTCGGCTGGACATTCTGCACAAAAAAATACAATACAACATTAAATAAATCATTAACACGAAACGGTTCAATTCATTCATAGATTATATAAATGAAAGAACACGGAAATAAAAAGTTACCTTCTGGTCGAAGTGAGCCTTCTCCTCCCATCTGAATTTGTTGGAGGAGGATGCACATAAATTTGTGATGTAAAAGAATTGTTACAATAAAGAGTTTGAAAAAAAGTAAAAATATATATGTGGTATGTATTGTCTGTAATATATATTTTTTTTTCATAATCTGATGTTTTATATAAAAAATTATACCTTATGGGCTGCAGGTGTTTCAGCTGGACTATCTAATTCTTCGGCCTGTACCAAATAAATAAATAAATAATATATATATAAAACTGTATTTCGACGAAGTCATAAAAGTAAAATAAAAAAATGAAAATTTGAATGTTTACATTAGAAGATTGAGTAGCAAGCAACAGACTGGATACAATCAAGAAAATGATGAGTTTCAACATTTTTGTCAAACTCTTTCCTTTCACTTCTGATTTTATTTTATTTTGATGATGATGTATTTTCATTTGAGTGTTTGCATCTATTTATAACCAATGGCACTTGTATATATTATAGAAGGTAATTAAATATACTGGAAGTAGTCAAATGCAAAGCATTTATTTTATGCTGACTTTATTAAATTCAATGTATTTTCTTTCCTAAAATAATTTATGAAATTAATTAAACTGTTAATATGTTGAAAAAAAAATTATATTTTCGAATGTTCCAAAGTTTACATTTAAAACGAACAAACAAGAATGATATGATCCACGTTTGAATCACACGCGCCCGCGAGTGTACATAACGTAATAAATAAAAAATGTATAATTATAATTAAATATTTTGATGCCTATATTCAAAATTCGAAGCTCTCCCTCTCTCTCCCTCTCTCTCCCTCTCTCTCTCTCTCACACAGAGTCCTTTTTTTGGGATTTTCAAATTTGAAAAACAAAAAGACTCATCAGACTCAGACCCACCACCTCCAACATCTCTCTCTCTCTCTCTCTCTCTGTCACTTTCTCGAGAAAACATTATATATTTTCCCTCCTCATTGTATTTTGTAATAAGTTCTTCCATCGCTGTTCCTTTTTTTTTATTTTATTTTACCACCAATAAAATTTAAATCACACGAGTTCATCACAATTGCGTCTGAACCATTCTCGCAGAGCTCATGGGTTGCCTCTTCAAGTGCTGCTTCCGTGCTACTACCAAAGATGACGAATCAACTAGTGCTAATGACTCTGTTTCTCAAGTTCAATCCAAACAAGTAGTAAATTGAATTATCATCATCGCTTCCTTGTGCTTTTACAATTTCATGTGTTTCAGTTGTAATCATTATTAACTTCTTCGTGTTTTTTTTATTTTCAGAGAGGTCATCATGAATTATCGAAGAATCGTTTGTCAGCTTTGTTTTTATCTGAAGCTTCTTCTTCTTCTTCTTCTTCTTCGCCTTTTCATAACAGAGAGGGCTCTAGTTTGGTTTCTATGCATATTCACAAGGATGAGGTATGTATGTTGTTAAAAGAATTTATATATATATTCAAAAATCATACCTTATGTGTATTTGCTTGAGACATCTTTTGTGTGTTTTGATATGTGTGATACTTGTGATGAAGCTCTTCTTGCTGAACTGAGAGAAGAAGTGTGAATAGAGATAATATGATTGTATTATTATTGTTGTGTATTATCAAATGGAATGATACAACTTATATATAAGCACAAACCATAATTAAAAGGATTACATAGTATAATATAATTAATGTATATTAGAGTAATATATGGGATTTGAGTAATCATAGGTGATATGATGATACTCTTTCCTTAATACGCCCCCTCAATCTCAAGGGGTGATGAAGCGAAGCGAAAATAACGGTTTGAGACTGACAAACACAAGTGTTGAGAAGGAGATCCGCTTATGAATTAAGAAGATGAGTTGTTGTTGTTGAGCAAGATTTGCTAAAGACCCGATATGGTGACGAGTTGTGTTATGTTGAGGTGGCCGACATCAACGATGGTTAGAGAAGGAGATCCAATTTCTTTTTTTCTTTTTTTTTTCAAAAAACAATTTGATTTAGATTCAAAGACTTATGATATATAAGCTTGAATGATAGAAGTATTTTTGGCTTAAAAAATAAAAATTATAAAAAACAAAAGTATTTGACTTAGATTCAGAGGTCTAAGATGGTAGACTTGAATAAAAAGAAGCTCGAGGGTTTAGATTCAGAGGTTCATAATGAACTTGAATGTGGAAGCACTGGCTTAAAACAAAAATAAACAAAAGAAGCACATAGCTTAGAATAGAAACAAGAACGGAGCCGATCGTTTGATCATTGTAGCTCTGATACCATGTGAATAGAGATAATATGATTGTATTATTATTGTTGTGTATTATCAAATGGAATGATACAACTTATATATAAGCACAAACCATAATCAAAGGACATAATTAAAGGGATTACATAGTATAATATAATTAAATGTATATTAGAGTAATATATGGGATTTGAGTAATCATAGGTGATATGATGATACTCTTTCCTTAATAAGAAGTTGTTCTGTGTTTTTATGTTATTATTGTATTGAGGAGGTGGTGGTCTAGACTCTAGTATGCTCTGTTTCTAACAGGAATGCATTGTACATTTCACAAATTGGGTTTTCATTTCCTCTGTTTTTCGTGTGCTCAGTTGTATTGACAATAGATGTATTTTAGATGATCATTAGTGTCTGCATCTTTACTACTAATAATTATCTGAGATTTTTGTGTGAGTTAGTTAGTCTTCTAAAGTTTTGAAAAACTCATAACAACAGAATCTGATTCTGATTGTCACTTTCTTCAAACTGAGAACCTAACTTCACTTTAATTTTCTTGTGGAGCTACAGGCACAAGTTCTTAAAGCTTGCAGCATAACACCAGTGACACCGGTTGAGATTAAAGCACCCAAAAAACTTGAAACCCCTCAACTTGGAGAACATTTTGGATCTACCCCTTCCTGGGTTTCCATTAACTATGATGCAATGTTTCACTTGGATGAGATAAAGAATGAGCCCTTTGAAAGATCATTAGATACTTCAGAGAAAACTCCTAGCAGGTAAACTGCTACATGCCTACTTTACGTGATAAATATCTCTTTTGAGCTGATCTTTTGAAAAGTAGATGAATCTTAGTCAAACTGGCACAATTACATATCCTAACAAAAAATACTTTTATCACACAAGAGTTCCAGAGGTTGCATGAACTTTACTCTTTTTCTTGTTTTGTCAATATCAGTTGCTTGACCGATGCCCGTAGCAATGCAAGGATCTCTTCTGCATCTAGCGACGCTAGTGAAAAAAGCATTGGTACTGCGTTCAGGGACGAGGTGGACATAACCAGCAATGTGCCACTCAAAGCTGGAAAAGTTAAGAGTAAGACAAAGTCAGCGCGGTCTGAATGTGAGTTTGATCAATCTTACTCTTCTAGTTCTTCCAAGAACAGCACTTCAAGGAAACCTGAGATGGCTGCAAAAACTAATATCCCAGCAACATCGCCTAATCCGACCGCATTGAAGCTATCTGATGAGATCCAAACCCCTAGAACCATCTTTCCTGATAATATAGGATCAGCAGTAAGGGGGAGGCAAAGATTCCAAGACAAGACAGAAAATGAATCTCCCACATCAACGATTTGCGAGGGAAAGTTGGAAGAGAGTACAGATGAAAAATACCCCATAGTCGAAACTAGTTGGGTGAAGCAGGGTAGTGACAAAAACATGGAGGCTTTATCCATAACTCATGGGGACAGACCAATCATTGGAATGGTTGCAGCTCACTGGAATGAGAAAGAACAATCTCTAATCTCACCCAAATGGTGGGATGGTAATGGGATACCAAACTCTACAAACAAGTACAAAGAGGTACTACTCGATCTCATGTTTCTTACTAAGCTTCTTCACATTTGCTCTCATTTATTAAGAAACGTAGGATTTACTTTCCTTAATGCAGGACCAGAAAGTGAGTTGGCACGCAACATCTTTTGAAGAGAGATTGGAGAAGGCTCTTTCAGAAGAAGGTGGTCGTGGTTTCATCCCTAGGTACAATTTTCTCCTTCCCTTTTGCAGTTAATATATGCAAATGCTTATATTGTGTTATTAAAATCACATTTGAAGATAGTAACCAATTATACATATAAACTTGTTGCTTTGCAGAAAACTTGGAATAGTGGAAGAGACTGAAAGGGACACAGCCATAATACATCTACGAAATTCAGCTCAGTCCATGTCAGTTGTTTCCTTTTGAATACCGTGTGTGAATCTATGGAGGTAATACTCTTATGATCTCTACTAGGATCGATTAAGTTTTTTGATTAGTTTGTACTTGGAAGAACAATTAACTGAAACGCATTGTCTAGCTATGTGCTTGAATACTATATATATATACCTAGTAAACACCAGAATGTAATATATATCTCAACACAAGAACTACAAAATGAAAGTTATAAGAACTGAATGATGGTTTAAGTCTATAAATTATTGTATACATAATATATGTAAAATACTACCACACAAGTAGTTTTATTGTATACTACAATTTTTTTGTGGAAACTCCAGAAATCCTCTAAGATTTGGATCCACTATTATTTTCAGATCCTGAAATGGAGCAACGGTGAGGTCCCATCAAGTCCTTTAGCCAAGTAATGTCTCGCCATCTCGGACGTGGTTGTGTCTCTATACTTGGGAGGGTTTTGTTCAGATAGAAGCTCTTTGATAGGTCCATATACTTGTTCATTTGGTATGGTGTGCATGAAGAACGATGCGCTTGAAATGCGCGGTTCCTCGCCTCTATTTGCCAAAACCCTGTGCTCCACACTTACAAACTTATCGTTTGTTATAAGCTGCAAGCAACCATTGGAAAAATATAATTTTGTGAGATTTGTCAAAACATGAAAGATTTGATTGGTGTATTAAGTTTGTTTCTTGAAAACAAAATAACATATTTGTCTGTAAGAGATCTCCTAAGTTGACGATAAGAGCTTCGGGATTAGGAGGAACATCGATCCAGTATCCATCATGGAGAACTTGAAGTCCACCAATGTGGTCTTGAAGAAGAATAGTGATAAAAGATATATCTGTGTGTGAACTGATCCCAAAGGTTCGATCAGGCTCTGGACAAGGTGGGTAGTAATGTGAGAGCAACGACAAGCTCTTGTCGCAGTCTAGTTCTTTGAGGTGGTTAGGGTTTAATCCGAGAGCTTCTGATAACAGCTCAAAGATTGTCTCTCCTAACTTCATCATTCGCTTGGAGTACTCCAACATTATTTCCCTGAAAATATTATTAGTTACGTAGACTTTTATAACTGAAATTCATCAAATCGAAGTCAAACCAAACTCGACAATTTTTTTTTCTTTCTTTTGTAACGGAATAAGCTGAAAAGATACAAAATATATTTTAAATTTACAAACACTAACTAGTAACTACAGGATATAAACAAAATACAACTAAAGATACTTCAAATATAATAGTATTAATTATAAATATTTACATTTAAGTTCATAATTGATATATTTTTTTCTATCCAAAACCCTTTCTTCAAATCAAAAGGAACAAAAGTAAATTTTGATTTTTTCACATCCAAATCTCAAAACCCTAAAAAGTGAACTCTTAATTACATTCTAAGACACTTTCTATTAGCATTCAAAAAGTGGGGAGAACTTTCTTTGGGCCTCTCAAATATATTATTTTAATATATATAATTTTATTTTTTATTTAAATTTTAAACTATAAATAAAACTTATATACAATTATGTTAAAACATGTGTTAAGTGAGACTTTACGCATGTTCTCAAAGTCTCTTTTTAGAGACTAAGGGTGCAAATGGATGACTTAAATTAATAGGTTGAATAGCTTGAATGATCATTCAGCCAATTTTTTACCATTTAAGATAAATAAGTTGGAAAAATTATTCAACCCATTCAACCAAAAAAGCTGGAGAAATGAACAAATTATAAAAAGAATTTGTTCAACTCTTTCATCTCCTATTTAGTGGATGAATGAGTTGAATGTTATTCAACCAATTTTATTCAACTCATATCTTTTCAACTCATTCATCTCTAGTGCAACCATTTCCACCCTAACTATTTCTTTTTCCTTATTTTCTATTATTTTATAATTTTTTATAATTGAGAGACTCGATGAAAAACTCACACTATACATGCTCTAATACGTTCTACCAAAGTTCATCGAACTGATCTCGATTACATTCTAGCAGCCTGGAATCGAGCATGAAAGTTGAATATATTTATGGATTTGATTTATGTAATGAAGGACTAATCTTCAATTTTAATTTTTTTCTATAATTATTCTAGTCCATCAAAAATATTGATGTCGAAAATATTCAAAATATTATTTATTCTTAATATTTTAACTAAATAATTAATATTGTAGACCATTCTAGAGTTTCAAGGGTTATTAGCTTTTATTATAAATAAGTCATTTAGGGCTTCTTTTGTATGAGGTTGTTTTTGATTAATAAAAGTTAAAAGAGCTTTATATAAGCACTGAGGAGAGTATTCTCAAACGAAGTCTTTGATTTCTTTGTTGATTGTGAATCCATTGATATCCGATAACAAAAGTTACCGAGCTATGATTATCCTGCTTGAAATCCATTGATACTCAAGATTACTTTCATATTTTATCTTGCTGCAACAGTTGGTATCAGAGCAGGTTCAACTAATTATTATGAATCGTATTTTAAAATCTAGTGTTATTTGATTTTGTATTTATAAATCATGTTTAATAAATGTCAAAGTCTAATGTTATTCAAGTAGGATTTCAAATACTTCCTTATAATCTAGTTTCTTTTAAAATTAAATAACTTTTAACTTTTTTATGGATAGAGTCATTTGAAATATCATAAGTAACTTATTAGAATTCAAAATTTAAGAAATATTGCAGATATTTTAAGCGGCGGTTATTGGATGAATAATTTGTAAATTCATATAATATTGTAAATTATGAAAATCAAAACACATGGATTTTGAAATAACATGTTATATGCTTGGATTGAATCCTTCTATTTTTCACTTTAATATCCATTTAAAATATAATGTGGATTTTGAAATCCAAAAACAAAACACTAAAGAAATAACATAGGATTTTAACAAGTATTTATAAATCATAGAAACAATAACACCTAATTTTGATAAATATTTTAAATTCAATGATTGAATAACAAATGATTTTTGTTTGGATTTCCAAATCCATTAAAATCATAAAACCAATAACCACTTCTAAGATTCACATAAATAAATTTTATTATAAATAATTTCAAATAACCATTTCTAATATTCACATAAATAAATTTTATTATAAATAATTTCAAAATCTTAAAGGGAAGGAAGCGGCCTCTTTTGTGGGAGAACATCGCTTTCCTTCGTGTAGCTATGATGTCATTCAGAAACAACAAAACAAAAAAGATTGTAAAACTTAATAATTCACTTTAAATCCATAATTAAATAACACCCTCTGAATCTCAAATATATATTAGATCATACAATAAAAAAATTACAATATAATGAAAGCAATATTGGGAGATATATGTACTTGATTTGTATCTAAATAGTTAATTTAAGAAACTAAAAGCATTTTGTCCAAAAAAAAAAAAACTAAAAGCATCTACACTGGCATGCTCACAATATACCAATATATTAAAAAAAATAAAAAGTAATTAAAAAAACAGGGAAAAGAGTCAGAATCGATTCTGGTTTGAACAATCTGAAAACCCAGCTGAACAACTCAAATGACACTTGGCTTTATATTAGTGGTCAAATTCTTATTTTATAATTTTTTTATTTGTTCAATAAATTATTTTTTACAAAATATTAAAATAATATTTATGAGGTGCTCATATGAGCATACCGTTAGTGATGGTTTAATCGGACCGGTTCTTAAGTTTTTACGTTTTGGGGGTGACTGGCAAAGGCTTTAAAGGCTGAATTTTTTTAAAAGAAATAAATTTAATTTAAAAAAACTTATATAATTAACATCAGGGGTGTTGTTAAATTTAGTTTATAATTTTCAAAAAAAAAAACTTATAACTAATTACCTTGTTTAGCTTCATTATTACCTTGTTTCTGGTTTCATGAGCTTTCAGTTTTGGCCTTTGGGCCCTATTTTATACAATAATTGTAGTCTTTTTTCCTCTAAGAAAATATCTAGTAGTGATGTCACTAAAATTTGAAACTTAGAAAGAAAAAAAACGTACCGACAAACCGCAGGTAAGTCCTCTACTTGTGAAACATCAGGAGCCATAACCATAGTTAAAGTATCTCTCCAGTTGGCAGCTTGAGAGCTATAGAGACCGAAATTAGTGTTATACTTAACCTTTTTGGTGATGTCACGACTATAAAACGTTTTCTTCACATCTGAGTCCTGCTCATGAAACCCACGAATCCCATCTTTCATCTTCTCCATCACATCTACTGGGATCCCATGGTTAATCACCTGGAAGAACCCAAAATTCTCAACTGCGTCTTTCACTTTCGTGATCACACTTTCTCGCATGACCGTGGACTCGAACACACAGCCTCCAAGATCGATTGTTGGAATCTTCAACGTTGAGGAACTAGGTTTAGGGTTTGTGAAGGTAGCATGCGGGTGATGGAAAATGCGTGGGATTTGTGTTATCCCAGCGTCCATGAGACCCTTCACTCCAATCTTCATCTCATCGAACGCTTTTACCTCACCGGTACGATCATAGTTTCCCACCATTGTGTATGTCGTTTCTTATACGAGAAGGAAAAGAAAGGTTGAAGAAATTATAGAGAGACTTTTTTGCTCAGTAGTGTAGCTTGCTGAATCAGAGGTAACAAACACAAAAAGTAGTTGGTGTGACCCAAATACACCGTATTTGGTGTATGTGTGAATCAAATACAATTTCAAAGTTGAAATAATAAGATTTCTCTCCGCGACGTTTGTTTCATGTTTTGGATATATTATCAAAAGAAAGAACAATATTTGGTTGATGTATACATGTCATATGCCCATGTGATACAGTCCTTGTATCCATCTAGCTAGCTAGTGTGGGTTCCCATTTGAATTAATAAATAATTCTCGTATAATTCTGTTTATTTTCTACTCTTTCTTAGAGCCAAACAAAATATATTCATATGAAACATATTTTTTTGTACTT
Organism: Camelina sativa; assembly: GCF_030686135.1. Lineage (NCBI taxonomy): Eukaryota > Viridiplantae > Streptophyta > Magnoliopsida > Brassicales > Brassicaceae > Camelina > Camelina sativa. The sequence continues at coordinate 4,337,663 of NC_141895.1, read as the reverse complement.
TTCTAAATAAAGTTTTGAGAACCACACAATCATGATTCATGAGTCGTGTTATCATTCTTTTTTTCTCCTAAGCTCCAATAGTTCTGCTCCAGTGGTCGTCCTCCACCGTCCAACTTTAATGTATGTCAATATGTATCCCTCGCACAGCTAACGATAATGCCAACTCTATCATTCTTACGTTTTACTATGATGAATTGGATGAGCTTTCTTACAATTTTTTTTTTTAACAGCTTATTTTATTGATTAAGTTGTTTCCTCAGAGAGGGTTACATTGTGATCTTCATAAAGTGTATTTATAATACAAGAAGGAACATAAGAATAAGAGATAAACATTTGATTATGCATAGGTTCCTTCACCAGTCGCCAGTCGATCTGCTGCTTTGTTGTTGCTTCTTTTTGTCCAAACAAATTCTGCTTTTGTAAATTTTTGTTTCCAATGGATGACTTCTCTCTTCCAGTTATGAGCTGTGAAACTGAGGGTTTCTTCTCTTGCTAATTTGCAAACTTGGGCATTGTCTCCTTCAAAGATGACATGTGTGTGTCCACGGATCCACATTTGCTGCATTGAAGTAACGAGACTTTGTAGTTCCGCTTCTAGGACTGTTGTACATGTTTGTCCTTTAGTTTTAGGAAAAAAGATGGCTAGCTACGCGAAATAGTGGTGAATACATGGTCACAAATGCCAAGTATACTATTGTATATTCAACTACACAAATTATATGTACTACATGGTCACATGCATGAACTATATGACGTTATGCGGTCAACATCATAGACATATAATTCAGTACACCGGTCAATTGACTCCGGCGAAGACCGACGTTGACTCCGGCGTTGACCAACACTTCAAAAAAAATTCTAAACTAAAAAAAAAATTATTATAGTAAATTATTTATGGGTTTTCATGATTAAAAGAAATTTTCTATTCAATATCCAAATATATCTTTTATATATCTCTAATATATTCATTCTTATAATTAATTACTTTTTATTTTTCTAGCTAAAGTAAATAGTTAAATAAAAATCATTTATAATTATTTTCAAGATAAAAAAAATCATTTATAATAATCTTCAAGATATAAAATCATTTATAATGATTTTCAAGATATAAAAACAATTTATAATTATTTTCAAGATATATATATATATATATATATATATATATATATAAATCTCTCATAATCAGATTATTTAATTACTACAAAATCAATAAAATCAAATTCAACTACTTTCATTAGAAAATAATATGCAAAATATTGAGTATATGAATCTTTACTCTAAATTTTGCATGGTAAATGTTAAAAATTTTATACACTCTTTACTTTAAAATTTACATACTCAATATAACATATAAACATTTTTGTGGAGTAATTGATTCATTAGTTTATATGTTATATTGAGTATGTAAATTTTAGAGTAAAGAGTGTATAAATATATACATACTCAATATAACACAATTAATTACTAATATTTTTTGTAACTTGAATTTTTTAATATTGTTAGAGACATTCCCCAATTCAATTTAAGGAAAAAATTATCTGTTCCCCTAGTTTCACTTTCAGTTTGACTTGATTGGTTAGCTAAAAAATTATCAATTAAGTAAATGAAAAGAAAAAATCAGATTCACTTAGGTATAGAAATGCGAAAGTAACACACTCCCTACCCAACTTATGATCAAATGAGTCATCATCGACCCAAAATATTAAACCATATTATAAGTCATGTATTCGCTCCCTAAATTTTACTTTTACATGTATCATCACTCACTAATTAATCAAATGAAGTTTTAACATCTAACTCGTATCATCTTGCAAACCGCATTTAAAAATATATATATATATAATTCTTTTTTTTTTGTTGGTGAACAAAAATTTTTTTAAAAAAATTTAAAAATAATTAAACAATATACATCTAATCTACGAAATTATATATATATATATATATATATATATATATATTGTTGCCCCACGTAAACGTGAGTAATTTGATTACTCTTATATGTAAACGGTCTATTCGAACCAAGCGATTCTTGGCATACTTTAATCCGATTACACAAGTTAAATATCTTTTTTTTTTCTATTGCATTTTAGTCTAATGTGATATGAAGACAGATTGCACTTAAAATAATTTCTGTAACTTTGGTTTACATGGTTTCAGGAGCAGCAGAGAAGAGAGAAAAATCAACTTCCACGTATTCAGGAGCAAAGCTGACGAAATTTTCTCAAATGGTTTTTACATTGTAAAACTGAAAATGTATTAAATATAATTAAGTATTTTCCAATTAATTTCGCAGATAATTAACACACTCCTTACCCAACTTATGATCAAATGAGTCATCATCGACCCAAAATACTAAACAGTCTAAACCATATCGAACTAGTGATTTAGGAGGATTAGTAGGTAACCATGGATCTGTCCATATAATTTCTTACAATTTTCTTTTTTTCTTAATTCTGTAATCTGTATCGATTAGATAAAAAAAGGAGAAAGAAAACCTTAAACTAACCAAAAAAGGTTATATAACTACTAAAATATTAATTCTTAATTATAATTTCCAAACAGCGTCACATCCTTGAAAATTTAGTATTCACACTCAATCATGTAATGACTTGTCCACCCAGTCACAGTGGTGTCTTTACACTTCATACTTGGGAAGGCTTTTCTCAAACAGAAGCTCTTTTATCGGTCCATGAACTCGTAAAGTCGGTAAAGGATGCGCAAAGAAAGATGCGAATGAGATCCACGGCTTTTCACCTTTATTAGCCAAACTCTATGCTCCATGCTCACAAACTAGTCGTCCGTTATACGTACGTACGCTTTGATTAGTGTCTCAATAACGACTTGCCTGTAAATGAACGTCGACCCAATAACCATTTTGAAGAACTTGAAGCCCACCACCAATGTGATCTAGAAGAAGAATAGTGAGAAAAGATCTGCATGAATGCTGACTTGTGCGGAAAGTTAAATCAGGCTCGATCAGGACAAGGCGGGTAGTAGTGAGAAAGCATGAACAGACCTTTTGTGCAATCCATATCTTTCAAGTGGTTAGGGTTCATTCAGCCCTAAAGCTTCTTATAAAAGCTCAAAGATTAGTATTCTCTATTTTCATCACTCGTTTCGAATACTCCAACATGATTTCCCTGATACATTCACACAAAGTATGGATCTTTAGATTGACCAATACACTAAATGATTATTCTTCTTTGCTTCTTATATAGATTAAAAATAGGGTAAATATATTTTGTGAAAATTATTATTAAAAATAAGTGAAACTATATTTCGTACCCGCAAATCTCTCTGGTAAGTCATCTGTTTTGGAGCATCAGGGCCTCACGGTATCTCTCCAGTTCGCTGAAGGAGAGCTATAAAGATCGAAATTATACGTAACCTTTTCGGTGATATCACGAGTATAAAACTTTTTTCCTCATTTCTTAAGTCCCATCTTTTATCTTATCCATAACTTATTCAACTGAAATCTCATGGTTAGTCACCTGAAAAAATCCGTATATCTCAACCGCGTCTTTGATCATCGAGGCTACGTTCTTTCGTGTGACCGTCGACTCGAACACACTTCCTTTGAGATCGATCGTTTGGATAACTATGGTTGTTGACGAAACAAGTGGAGTTGAGTCGATTATATTGAGATGATGAAGGTGATGGAAGGATACGGATTTTACTTACGCCTTTCTTCCACCTTGTGGAAAGCTTTTACCTCACTAGCACGATCGTATGTTAATTGCTTTCATCTTCTTCTTTCTTTGTGTGTCAAGAAACAGAACAAACTTTTTTCAATAGGTATTTGCTATTTACAGTTGAATTTGATACTTACGTAGTGTGGGTTATAAAAAAAAAAAAGAGGAAAAAATGGAGATGCGGGGTATCGATGATCCCCGTACCTCTCGCATGCTAAGCGAGCGCTCTACCATCTGAGCTACATCCCCACGTTGTTCTGCTCTTAAGATACTATAATAATACGGATGTGTGTGTTTTGGGGGTCCTTTTGTAAAAGTGACTATAACTGATTGAGAATTCGAGATGATGACCAAACGATATTAATAGAGAGATAAGCTAAAAGTCGGATGTTTCATGGTATTCGAGTGGGTTTCATATTTTAATCGTTACACTATTTACTTGTATCTAACTACTATACCACGAGTGTGTGTGCTTTGAAATTTTTTAGAGTAACTAAAACTTTCATTTGTAACGAGTAGAGTAATTTTTCAAGAAATTATTTCATTCCATTTATTAAAGAAAAATTATATTAGAAGAAGTATATCCTATAAGAAAAGTTTTCACTTGTTTATTAATTATTAAAGGTGTAATTATTACATGTACACATTCATAACTAGAGATTGCATTTTTTTTTATTTTTTTGAACAAACTAGAGATTGTATTTTTTTTTTTAATTCTTATAAATAAATTAATCTACCTCAAATTCTTAAAATAAAATGTAAAATTGAACACCCTATGACATAAATTTTTAATAGTGTATTTGTTTTATACTTTTATTCTACAAACTCCTGATCATACAAATATTAATGTAATACACACCTACCTACATAAATTAATTTAGGCATGTGGTCCATGGTTATATAAACGGATATGGGCTCATTCTCTCACGTTTTATTTTGGCTCCACCTACTTGTGTGACTAAACCATACCATCTGTGTTTTCTTCTCGATGTCTTCCTTCCTTTGATTTTTATTTCTTTTCTCCTACAAAATATTCAATCATATTTTTGGTGAAGGAGTTTTGTAAACATTTTTAACCTTCATATGAAGATCTGACTCTAAGCATATATTTTAAACAGCAAATATTTTTCCTGTTATTGCAATCTATGTATTTATTATATACAAGTCGATCTGCATTGTTCGACTTTCATAAAATTGCATAAGTTTCCAATTTAATGAGAGAGACATATAAATCGTCTTCTTGTTTTTCATCAATTGACCAATTATTACTACCTCGCTCTTAATTACAGGACGAGAGTATTGAACCCATATTGGGTTAGAGTGACATGCATGGAAGAAATTGACGTCTGAGCCAATCAACTCCGTCGAGATACAAATATCTAAGTGATGATTTACCAATTGTCACCGTTCATTTTCATTGGTAACAACTAACAAGTGTTCAGATGCATGTTAAAGAAAAACAACTGATCAGTTTGAAATTGTGAATCATGTCCAAATATAAATAGATAAACAAACGAAAGTAATTTTAATGGTAAGAACCAAAAAAAAAGTTGATCAATTTGATTATCTATATAGAATAATGGGATTAATTATGTATTTAGATAAAACTAGGTTAAAACTCACGCTATGTCACGAGATGTTTTTCTTTGGAGTTTATTTAATTAATATCAATAATCTAATATAATCAAGAAAAATTAAATAAATTTTTATAGATGGTTTTTTTTCCAAATTTTATTTATTTAATATAAATATGATTGATAAAAATTAATAAATGATTGATTGGCAAGTGTCTGGTTTAATTTCAATTTCTAAATCTTAATTTTTTTTAAATTAATGTTTATTTTTTAAAGAAAATACCATGACCATGTACACTTTCAAAATATTACATTCTAAAAATATATATAGGCTCAAAAAAGTGTATTTATGTTTAATATGATTCATTTCTGTATTTTTATAGTTAGGTGCAAAGCATACGACTGCTGATGTGTTATTTTTTGTTTTAAGTTGGTTAATAAATCTGGTATGCATTAAATATATTAATTGTCTTAATTTGATTAAACTTATCTTTTTAAATGAGTTGTTAATCTCTCATTTATTTTTTGTTGTATTAACGGAAACGCAACGCCACGTTTCGCCACGAGTCGCAAATCTCTGACTCTCTCTCTCTATATAAAACTCGCGTCGTGACACTCTCAAAAATTCACTCAACAAAGCTAAACCATAAACTGTGTGAGTAGAGAGAGAGAATAAAGAGAGCAAAAAAAAAATGGTGCTAACGGTGTACGGACCTCACTTTGCTTCACCAAAGAGAGCTTTGGTAACACTGATCGAGAAGGGTGTCGCCTTCGAGACCGTCCCCGTCGATCTCTTGAAAGGAGAACAGAAGCAGCCTGCTTATCTCGCTCTACAGGTTAGTTCCTTCTTCTTGCTCGATCCGTCTCTGTTCTAATGGTTTCTTACTTTGATTCTTCTTCCAATTGCAGCCTTTTGGTACTGTTCCTGCTGTTGTCGACGGTGACTACAAAATCTTCGGTACAGTTTCAAGAAAATCTCTATACTCGTTTGATCTAGCTACAATTATAAGATGTTGTCTGGTTCTTGTTCTGTTGTGTTTTCTTTGAAAGATGTTTTTTTTTTGAAATTTGTGACAGAGTCGCGTGCGGTGATGAGGTACGTAGCAGAGAAGTATAAGTCTCAAGGACCTGATCTTTTGGGGAAAACCGTTGAAGACAGGGGTCAGGTTGAGCAATGGCTTGACGTGGAAGCGACCACATACCACCCACCGCTATTGAACCTGACGCTGCACGTAGTGTTCGCATCAGCTATGGGATTCCCATCTGATGAGAAGGTGATTAAGGATAGTGAAGCGCAACTATCCGCTGTTCTTGATGTCTACGAGGCACATCTCTCGAAGAGCAAGTACTTGGCCGGTGATTTCGTGAGCTTGGCTGATTTGGCTCACCTCCCGTTCACTGATTACTTGGTTGGTCCTATTGGGAAGGCTTACATGATCAAAGATAGGAAACACGTGAGTGCGTGGTGGGATGATATTAGCAGCCGTCCTGCGTGGAAGGAGACTCTTGCCAAGTTTTCACTCCCGGCTTAAAGATGAATCCTTCTCCTTGCTTCTTGTTGGTGATGTTGCTTGTGTATTTTATGCGAGGTTTAATAAAACTGGATCTATAATGCCTCTGTGTTTCTTCTTGGTGATGTTGCTTGTGTATGTTATTTACTTCCTGTGTGTTTTATTTCCTTTTGTAATTTAAGAAGTGTCAGTTTACTCTTTTGTG